>NW_028139262.1:76389-121596 GCF_965202585.1 Thalia democratica
GTAGTCTCTGATTTCAACCAGCTTTATCTCAAAAATTATTTTGAGTTTTGAAAATTTGTAAAAAGCTACTTGCAGCTTAATTAAAACTTAAGAAAATAAGACTAAATTGTTAAAAAAGGTGATTTTCTCCCCTATGCCCTTAAATTAAACTGTTTTACATTTATGTGAGAAAATAGTTAAACCAAGATTTAAACTAAACATAATAAACACTACAGGATGGCCACTGGTTTTTGAGAAATTTTTTAATTTTCTGAATTTCCTTCCGGTTTTTAAAAATACATATTTTTGGGTCAATTTTTAGTTAAGTTTTAGGTAAAAAACATTTTTAAATATTATAACAACAATGAAATGATTTTTAAAAGCTACTTTAAATGTGTTTTTAAAAAAAAAAGTTTTAAATGATATGTAATAAAAATTTTGTCTTGTCTGATCAAAATTTAATAACTTTTTATGCAAATACTTTTTAAATTGTAGTTTTTTTACTGATTTTGTCCAAAATTGCAGGTTTTTTCAGGTGATTTTTTGCCTAAATTTTCAAAAATGAGGTATTTTTAGGTTTTAACAATTTTAATTACAATATTTTTTCATTTTTTTAATGCTATTTTAGATTAATAAAATTTTATACCAAAATTTTAACAAAAGATATTTACTTCAAAAACCTAGAAGAAAATTTAAAAACCTTATGAACTTATGAGAACCCTAAAAACAGCCCTGTATTAAATAATTAAAATTCTGATTTAAAAAAATGATGGAATATAAAACAAAAGAAATATAGCTAAAATAATTTAAATAATAAGCCTAAAATATTTTAATACTAAAACAGATAACAAAAAAAGAGAGATAAATAAAAGAGGAAGATCTATATTCAAACTTTTTTCAGAGTTTTAGAGATGAGAAAAAACATGACTAATGTATTGTTGTTGCTTGCCACTTTTGCTGAGAACCATTGATTCCTGAACTTTTTCACTGCTGCTTGCTCACTAAATACTGCAAAGATTACTTTCAGTTTCTAACTTATAGTTTAGTGGTCAAGCCAGTTCATAATGAACTAAAAATTTATACTCATCAACAGAATATAAGCTCAGTAAAATCCTAAACTAGAAAACTAAAACAATTACAAAATATATAATTTGAGTAACTTAATAATGTAACAGAAGCAATTTAAAAGCCAAGTTATTGTATTAAAGTTAAACATTTAAACTATATTTCAATAGTTTTTATAGCTGTGATAAAGTTACTAAAGTGAAACAATTATAATTTTAGTAATTTGCTTTAGTCTAATTTTAATTGTCGACTGAAGAACTTTCTAAACTTGTAAAAAGTACCCATTCAAATAAATTTTACACTTATTTGTGATTATGACATCATATTATATCAAAAGCGATCTAAATATATGTCTATAAATAAACGACTATAATAAATAGCTTTTGTTTTAGACATAAATTTTAAGTCTAGGACATGTGTCAGTGACTTAATAAATATTTAGTTAAAAAAGAACAAAAAATGTGGTTTTTAGGGATTGAATAATAACTTTTGAGTTTTAATTAGTTATTATTAATGAAGCCAAAACACATCTATATAATACAGATCCATGTGTGATGCAGTAAACAACACTTAAGCATTCCCACCTCTAAAACTTGTACTAAACTGAAGAACTGGATAAATTAAGTTTGTAATGTTAAGAATTCTAAATAATAAAAAAGTACCTTATAACACAGGGGTGGGCATGTGCCCTTTTTTTGCTGGATGCGGCCCTTGGAGTGAAAATGACCATAAACTAATAAAATCTAAGTGGAATCTGGCTCTGAAAAGGTAAGACTGCAGCCAGCAAATGTTTTAAAAATGGCCTCCAAACCAAACTTTTAAACTTACTTATGTCAGGATTTTTTAAATTTACATAAAATATTATGTTATTGTCTGAACAAAATGTACTTTCTGAATAAATAGGTTACTATTGTCTTGGTCACTGAAGATAAAAAACGCTTTGAAATTAATTAAACTACAACTACGTGATCTAAGAAAAAATAAAAAACCTTATTTCTGTTTTTTTTAATTTATTATGAGGTTTTCATAACTTCTTGTAGGTTTTTAATTCTTAGTAAAAACAAATTTTAAGGTAAAAAAAATATCATAAATAGTATACAAAGATTAAATATATACTGTAACAATACTTAAAAATAGTTTATAATAAAAAAAAACTGAATGGTACCAAAATAATTTTTTTATATGTAATAGGTTTGTTTTAAATTTTTAGAGTATCATTGTACGTGTAAAATTGTTTAAAACTCTAAGTTGTTTAATCAGTTTAGTTCAAAATTTCTAGTTTTTCCAGATTGTTATGGCCTTAGTTATCTAATTCCAGGTTTTTGCAACCCTGAAAAAATTAAAACATTTTACTAAGGTGAGAATTGTAAAAATATCAAAGAAGCTTAAGATATTCAAATAGCTTTAAATTATTATAATCAGTTGTTATGATTATAATGAGTGTTTAGCAACCCTGTTTCAAGAAGTTCAAACTGAATTTTAAAACTAAATTATTATTTTAATATAGTAAAAATGTAAGAATAATCTGCTAGTAGCTGCTGACAGCTGTTGTAAAATATATAAAATTAGAATTTAAATTTTGACACTCATTTTCTGTCATTTGGTTGAGCTAGTGTTTTAAATCTGGAAAGAAATTAGTTTTATGAAAATATATATACAATGAGTCGAAAAAGTACCTATATATGTTAGCATTTTTTTTTTAAATCATTAAAAATCTGTAAACTTTTATTGTTCTTTATTTAGTTTCAAAATTATTTTTATTTTAATATACACAAGATTTGAAAAGTTAAAGAACAACTGGTCTTAACTATTTTTAATCTGCTTTAGACTTGCTCCTGATGGAAATTTGTTAGTAAATAACTCTACCTTTATGGTCATATATTATCAATATACTTCATAAATAATTTGTTTTAAAAAATTGTTTGTCAACATTTTCCATAATTTTAGGTATATATCTAAAACATCTTAAAGTTTACTGTATTTTAAATAGACAGTTCACAATGAGTACAATAGCAGAAACCTAGTAGCTCAATTTAATAAGTAAAGATATACCTAGCCTTTCAAATGTTTGCAAATGGTAAATTATTTTTTTAGTCAATAACAATATTACAAATTAAATTAATTTTTTAATTTTTTAAGTTTAAAATATGCTTTGCCTCCTAATTTATTTGTAGTCAATAATAGTTTTTAATAAATTAAGTTTGGTCTTTTTTTTTTTAATGTGGCCTGATGGCCTAGTGGTCCTAATGACATGGATTTAAAAACTCTTTGAGTTGAACGTTGCAAGATCAAAAGCAATGAATGAAACATACACAAAAAAATCAAATAAAATAACAAATGTGAATGAAAAAAACAGCTTAAATTAATTAATTGCTATTCTATCCTGCCACAATAGCGAACCCAAACATGTGCTGACTTTTTTTACTAATTAGATAACTTACAAAACATAAAAAGTACTGTTGCAGTAGCTATATAAAATAAGCTATGAAAGGTAGATGTCCTATGCTGAAATTAGGCTTTATAAAAAAATTAAAAATAAATTTTACCTGAAAATTGTTTCTTGATTCTTCACTTTTTGTAAAGGATGCTTGCTATTCACTAGTTCAGCATCACCATACTAAAATCTTTACAAGGTATCATCAGCAAATATTATATCTGTAAAAGATTTTATATTACCAACTTACAGAAAAAGAGTTAAGGACATAAATATTTTATTTTCTTATTTTTATTTTTTGTTGCAAATAAATTAAGTAATTATAATAAATGTTTTCAAGAAACAGGCAAATTTCATTTTTTTTTAATTTATTGACAACAATATATAAATATAAAGGAACAATAAGATACATGTTGTCACAAAAAAACTTCCAACAGTCAAAATGAAAACATCATGCTATAATATCTGAGAAAGTCTGTTTTAATATAGCCAAAAAATGTTAAATTTTAAAAATCATCTAACTAACATTACAACATATATTAAAATAAATTATTTGACTCAACTTTTTTTTTTCAATTTACCATATTTATAGTTGATGTGGTAAAAATTTCTTTTATAATTATTATTTTTTACACTTCACTAAACATTTATTTCCTTCAAACTTTCACCTGGAAACTAGAGTTTCACAATTCCATATTCTTTCTTGTTACCTAAATTATCTTTAGCAGGGTTACTTAGAATGCTTAAGTTCATTTAATAGCATAAGGTCAATTGTGAAATAAAATAAGCTATATTTTTTTTAAGTTTTATTAATAATATACTGTGTAAAATAAACTTTTTTGTTGCTAACTCGAAAAGTTTCTACAATCAATTTATTTTAGTTTAATAAAAATTTTTAAAAGTTTAAACTAAAACTGGTTTTACTAAATTTCATTCGTAAAAGTAACTTAAGTTTATAACAAACTTTTTTACTAAGAATTTGAAAAAAAAAACGTAGCTTAACGACTATTAAAAATTTACTGTGTTAAATATAATGTGTAAAGTTTTGACTTCTTTATTTAGTTGGTTTTAATCTAGGAAAATTAAATTATTTCTAATTATTAAAAAAAAACAGCACTAAACAACATTACACTAAGCTAAAAGAAAATATCATCTGACATCTACAAATCGGAAATGTTTTGTATAAAATAATAACTGTATTTGTATTTTAGCATAAAAGTATACTTGTAATAAAGAAAATCCAACTATCGAGCGCACTTTTGTTTGTACCACAAAATAATATCAGCTGTATAGTTATAGTTTATTGAAGGACAAAGAAAAAAAAAACGTCAAAATCTTTGGTCTTAGGAACTAAAGCACAAAGAACCTTTCGGGTATTGAGTCGCACACGCACACCACGGGTAACTTTTAATGTCTTGTTCACAAAAAAAAAGTTTCAAATTGCTTCTTTATCAAAACTTAAGCTTAATAAACACGTTTTTACAACACAATGTAAGTATTAGTTTGTTGTCATTAAGTTGTAAGAACTTTATTTTTGATCAAAAATATTTCAGCAAACATATCAATCTCTGGTACTTCATTTATTTAAAGTGCTAATTTTGTTGATTGTAGTTACCAGAGAGGATTATTTTTAATTCATTTTTTTCAAACTCCTCGTTATAAGGGAAGCTTAATTAAATCTAGCTATCTTAGCTTGATTTATATTTTTGACGTTATTTCATGAAGTTTGTATTAATCGTAAAAATTTAAATTTACAAAACTAACCCTGTTTCTACAAATACCAAATTTTAAAAACTTTTGTTGTTTAGATGGTTTATTAATTAAAAGTATTAGTTTTTGCAGAACTAAATTAGCTTTTATACTTATTTTACTTGGTATCAAAACTGGTCAAAGAGTTTAATTGTTACAAAAAAGGATCTATAATTATCAAAACTCGTATTTTAAATAAGTAATTATTGTGGTTTTAATGTGTAGTATACACTTTTGAAAAGTTGTATTTTACTGTCAAAAGTTAGAATAATCTAATTATGTTTTTAAATGTATGTCTATTTTAATGTTGCAAATAAGTGATTTTAAATTTGATTTCTAGTTTACCAGATTTAAATCAGGAAAATGCTAGACTTTTTAAATTACAATAAACAGACGTTTATTAAGTAATTCGCGTTCGCTTGGCATCGCAACACGAAAATTCTGGCAACTCTACTTGAAGAGGCTTGCCTTCCAAGTTTCTAAGTTTATGTTTTTCTAAAGTTTTTTATTATCAGCAATCAGAACCTTTTATTTTGCAAAGCATTAAAGTTTGCTATAATCTTTATTATTTTTATTTTTATTCTACAACAATTTAAAAAAATTACTTGGAACTTAAAAAACTCGGATTTAGTTGTAATTTAAGTTACTAAATAAATTTTGCATCTAGTAAGTATTTAAAATGCTTAGATCATATCAGCCGTAGAAAAACCTTAAAACCAAGGTCTTTAATATACTTCGAAAACTTTCATTTAATCTATTCTTAATAAAAATGTTAAGGAAATTAGTTCTTTTAAAATAAAAAAATTAAATGTTTAGTTTAGTTGGTCTGGTAATTTTTTGTAACTAAATATGAGTTTAAAATTTAAAACCAAATCATTTCATTTTACAGAAAACTTAAACTTTTTTTCTCAAAAAGTTTAGTTTTTTGTTTTTTAGTTTATAATTTTAAATTAAATTTCCATATAGCTAAAATATTTAAAGTATAGAAGATTAAAAAAAATAAAATAAAGTCTTATAAATATTTTCTGTAGTATGTGAATAGTAGTTTTTGGTGTAAATATTATGGTTTTCAAATTTAAATAACAAATTATAAAATTTTCATATTATTATTATTTTTAAGCAGTTTTAAATTGATCTCAACTTCTCTTGTTTTAATTATTTAATGATAACTCATTATTAGCTATGACTAATCGATATCATCAAAAAAAATTGGTTTAATTTTCTGTTTTGATGTTGAAATTTGAAATTTTGTTGAAGTTTAACATTATATTATAACTTATAATTTGAACTGTTATAAAATATTTTTTTTACTAGCTGTATAAATTGACACAAACTTTGTTAAAAATCAAGTTATTTATTTTGATTGAGTTTTAAGCACAAACTTTTAGAGAACTTAGCTTTTATGAACATATTTAAAAACAAGATACTATAACAATTGCTTTAGTCATTAAAGACCAATGGTTAGAGACAATAAAAAACATGACTTTTCTCGTATCGAAAGAACTATTTTACTAGTTTTGAAATAATGAGAAATTACTAAAAATTTTTTTTAAAGAAGTCAGATTATATGTTTTAATTTGTATAATAAGTGAATATAAAACAACTGTTCTCAATGAAATGTTTACTTTTATTCGCTGTAAGTTTTTTTTTTAATCATATTTGATTGTTCTCCTTAAAAAAACATTTATGTTTTACAAAGTATTTGTGTTAAAGTTGTTAGTAACTATGATAATGTAAGCAACAATTTTATAAATAGTTGAAGACGCACTAAATTAAATTCAACAACTTAAACCGCCTTTATAAAATAGTAATAAGATACGCTATAAGTTAAATTAATAACTTGATGTTATGGTTAAGAAAATAAATATTAAACTTTTTGTTTGCTGGCTTTGAATTTTTTTAGTTGTAAATGACATAAAAACATAATAAAGGGTTTGATAAAAAATATCGCATTTAGTGCTTAATCAAAACTCGTTTTCTTTTTTAACCAAAAAAAGGCTTTTAAAACTAACTGTAAGTAAACTGAAGAAAGTTACCAGTAATAAATGATAAAACATTATATGAAAATTAAGTAACGGGCAGTGAGAACTGATGCAAGTTGAAATCAACAGATGCCAAATGAAATCAAGTGATGCGTTTATTTTTACTTTCATTTGTTAAAAGTTTTTAATTAACTCAATCATCAAACATATAATGTTATAATAGATTTCTTATAGTTAATTTGAGCAGACTGCAAGCTAGTTAAAACTTAAATTTGAACAGCTAAAAATGGTTTAACTACAAAATAAATAAGCTTTAAAAATCTTTATGCGTTAATTTTAATATACTTTCGCCGATTAGTGTGAATAAAAGTGTATATTGAATTGAAATGACTATATTTATTATTAGGAGTCTTAAATTATTATAAAAACTTGAATTTGTTTGTATCACAGAAAGTATATAACAACAAAAAACTACAAATTCACATTCTGTATACATGGAATGACTTTTGAAATTTTATAATAGGTTTAACACATTCTTTCACAAAACTAAAAAATATATATACAAAAAAATTCCAAAGGTATTAGTTCTTAATTTTATCTGAGTAAAACAAAATTATGCGCCGAGTATAAAATTCTTCATTTATAGATTTTATAGATTTAAAATCTTGACTAGTTAAAATAACAAATAACTTACAAGAATTAAATAAATTAAATCCCATATTCATTTACTTTATAACTTAAATGTTAAATCAAAATAGTTATTTTACTTCATCTAATAGTTTTTTTATAATAAGTTAAATACAATGTAAAATATCTATTTGTAAAAAGAAACTTTCAACCTTATAGAAACAATCCAGCACGTGTAGTTTAAAAAAAAACAGAAACGAAATGTTATAGTTATAGACTAGTTTTTGAATAAAAATCATACAATAAATATACAGTCAAACAACTATTTAAGTTATAATAATTGAATTCAGAAGGTTTATTAAACGCTTAGAAAGTCACAACTTGTTTAAGGCTTTAGTTGTGTCTTTTTTAACTTTCACATGGTTAAAAAAAGATCTTTAAAGTTTTTGTTCTCACTTAAAAAAAAATTAACTGAGTAAATACATTTGTTTATTTTTAGAATTTTTATTTTTGCTAATGTGATTTTAGAATATGTTGTTTAGTTTTTTACTACAATTCTACATTTTAAATTATGAGAATTAAGGTAAGTGATGTATATATTTTATTATTTTTTAATGTAATACATGTCAAGTATGTTTTATAACGAGTTTGAAACATTTTAAGAAGAAAATTACAACTAAAAACAGTTTAGATAAACAATTTAGTTTTAAAAGTATATATAAGTTTTAGAAAGAACGAATATTCTAGTGTAGTAAAAAGAAATTATTTATATTGAATGTATAGAATACAAATTTAAATTTAAACCATTAAACCTTTTTTTTTTGCATACCTAATCTAAATGTATAAGTTGCACATATGTACTATGAGTAGATCAGTTGTTGTTATAATAATTTTTTTTAGTTTTTTAAACTGAAATTGTGTTATAAAGGTCAGCATTTTGATAAATAAAACAAAAAGTTAACATTTGATTCTCTTGACATACTGTTTTTTTTTTCTGATTCGAACATTTTACAATCTACAACTTATTTAGAACTAATTATTTTACATACCCAAGAAAAATTAGTTTAATTGATGCTAGTGAAAAATTTAAAAACGAGATTTATAAAAAAAGAGCTGTTTTAACAGTACCTTATTGGGGAATAGTAAAGCGGTTGTAACAGCTTCATACAGCTGCATGAAATTCTTTCATGATGTAAAAAGTTCAAATTTCACATAAAAATTTGAAAAAGTGACTTTTAAGTTCTCAGAACTCAATATATTTCAAACAAATTGTTAAATATAAATTTGAAAGCATATAAATTCTCTGTTTTCTCAACAAATGGTCATAGTTGTTTGGTAGCACTAAAAGTATTATGTTAGTTAACATATATACAAATTTTTTGTAGATTTGTTAATATTCAGGTTTATTTAAAACTATAATTCAATTCTCTAACAGTGAATGCAGTTTGTTTTATTTTCTATAAAATATTGTTTTTTAAAATGATTTTAGTGATAATAAAATATGTTAGTTTTCTAAAAGTTTGTGAAATTAAAAATTATAAACAATAACAAACAAAATTCATAGTATAATACAATCATAGATTACTTTGTACAGCAATGACTCAAATTTAAAGAAAATATCTCAACTGGCAATATAATGAAACAGATAAATAATAAAAATATAAGTGGTTTTCAATGATAATGAAAATTTTTAATCAAATTATGAAGCAATTAAGACGATGTCATAACTGTGCTTACTCTTTAATCTTTTAAAATAGATTTATTAATTAAAATTTTGTTCTTATCTTTAAAAAGTATTATTTAAAAATATAAGATTCGCCTTTTTTTCTTACATTAAGTCTTTACATATAATTTTTTTTAAATACCTTGTAACTGTAAACTTTTAAATTGTATAGTGATGATATCATAACTTAGCCTACTCTTTAATTTTTTGAATACAGTTTTAATAAGAAGAAAAAAAAATAAGAAGAGAAAATTTAGAAAAAATACAGAGAAGGGACTGTTGTTGCTAGTTAGTAAAATATCATTTTAAAATAGCGGTATGAAAGTCAGCTAGCTTTAAAAAATTATAGAAACAATTTTCTTGTTTTTTCATTTTAAATTTAATGTTTTTCTTTGCTAATACCATACAAGTCATTTAAGTAAGATAATAAACTATTAATTTTAATCTCAAAGAAAAAAGTTATCAGTTTGCTTTCTTTTATGGTCAGCATAAATACCATAAAATAAAGTCAAAACTTAGTAAATAGATTTGTTATAATGTTTCTTTGTTTTTTTTTTAATTTTTACTCGCGTAATAAGTAAATCATATATTTTTGATGTTTTAAACACAAAAATGATCTAAATTATTGATAATAGTTTAGATTTAACTTACAACTAGTGCTAACGTTTTTTTAACAATAAATAGTTAATTGCTTAGTTGTGTGAAAGCTTAAAGTTTTTAGCTTAAGAATTTTGATAGTAAGAGTTCGTAAACGAGCTAAAAAGAGAACACAAGAAGGCGTCTTTTTTTTGATAGAAGAGAAAAAAGGTGAGATAGAATTTTTTCACGTTTGCCTGTCATGAAGCAGTTGAATGAGTACCATTTGTCAAAACAGTTAAATGAACGGGCTGTTTTGAGTTTAGTTACATAGTTGGTTTTTAACTTACAGTCATAGAATGTTTTGTTATTTTAAAACTTACAATTATATTAACATTTTTTAAGGTGTTCAAATAGAAACTTCTCACTAATCCATCTGAATAAGTAATTATAATAACTTTTTTTTGGTTTAGATAGTGTACTATACAAATTAGATAAATTTACAAAATTTACGTATAGTTACACATGTGTTATAGTTACACAATATATTTTTAAAATTTTCTAACCAATATGACAAAAGTCTGCATCTAAATTCAAAAATTAAAATCATTTAACTAAGTAAACATGCATTTGAAGTCTTAGTTTGTCATCATATATATCTACCCAAAATAAATAAGAACATAAAGTTTACTTTTTATCTTTTTTTTGTGATTTTTTAGATTATAAAAATCATTAGAATTAACCTTGCTGGATAGATGTTACTTAACATGTTAAAACAATACCTTAAAAATATAGTGTACCAAAAGTGAAAAGTTTCACACAAATGTTTTTTAAGACAAGCATTAGTACTAAATTTTACCTTTCCAGATGTCACACTTGCATCATATAAAATTTTTGATCTTATAGTTTTTCATGTGTTTAATGCCGTGGGCAAAGTTTGTACACAAACTTTTATGTGTATATAAACTCTTGCTGACTCTTCTTGCATGACAAAGTTATAATGTTACACCTAGAGTGTTTCAATGGTTTTTAATTTCAACTTATTGTACACTTCAACACTGTTTAAAACGAAAAAAAAATCAAAGTTTAAATTTTACAATCTGGTGTACGACTCGATAACGGAAGGTTACTTTGTACACCGTGTCTTTAAACCAAACTTTTTGAGCACTTTTTTATCGTTGAATAAAAAACACTATTATTACAGCAGAATCTGTTTAACTTTATTGGAACTAATAAGTTGACAAATTTACCGTTAATAAAACACTAATTAAAGCTATAAAGTGGTATAATTTACCTAAATTTATATATAAACAAAAAATGCAAACAACCACTGAATATCATTATAGAAAATCAGAATTTTTTCAAATTTATGTAATATTTAAAAATACAATTGATAAAAATAAATTAGAACTATGCTGAAGCTAACAGTTGTAAAGTCGACTTTATACTATCATAAGTTTTTTGAAATTGATAATTTTACATTTTGAATAAATATGAGTTACATATATATTTTTAGTTTTTATTACCTCAAGTATTTAGAATTTTAGAGAGTGGTCAGTATACTAAAAAAAAGAAGATAATAGTTATTTTGAGAGAGTTGAAAAAAAAGTGAAAGCTGTTTTCTGGTATTGCATTAAGTTGATAAAAAAGTGAATTGTCTAAGTTAATTTTTTTATTACCTAGTTTTATTTTAGTTTGTTAACTCTCTAACTGTATAAATGTTTTTGGTATATAAAGACTGTTAAGTATATTAAAAAGCCTTGTTCATCTTATGTAAAAGAAATTAATCAGTAAAATATTAGTTAATGTGTAAAATAGATTTTTCTACAATTATATAAAAAATATTCTGTTTTAAACTATATTTTTTATCAGCATATTACAAAGTAAAAATTACAAGATGTAATAAAGTAATAAACAGTAAGTCTTATTTTATATACTTCAACTAATTTTCGAATAACCAACTTTATACATATATATTTCAGCAGATTTATTTTATAGCTCTAAAATGTTTGCACCGATCCAGACACCAGCGCTCCAGCTTGTAATAATCGACAATACAACGAACAGGGTCGGAATAGTACTCCTAGACTCCCTCAAAGACCCGCACTTTCCGTCAGCTAGCCGTTATAAGTTTCTCACCAGGAGTCCATGCGGGCTTGTGGAGGTGAACAGCGGAGGCTGGGCGACTGCCAGGCTTCCCAATGTGCCGCGCGTTTTCTGCATCTTGCAGACAAACGCAAACATTGACATGAGGGCTGCGTATAGAATGGCAAGCGGTGAGTGGTGATTTTTAATGTTTTTTTTTGGTGCTTAAAATTTTTGTTTATTTACTTAGAGTATATTATTATACCTGAATTTTTCTGTATTATATCAATTATACTGTTGCTCTAAATTTTTATTTTCAGTACACCTAGTCTATAAATAACCTTTCTGTTCATGTGTCCTTTCAAAAGGCAGTCTCCTTCCCTACCATGTTACAACAACGTCAATTTTTAATATTTTTACAGCATTTAAAGATGGGGACAAACTGTGTGTAGTGGCGCAGCACGTTGAGAACAAGCAGCCGATGAGGCAAACGTGGCTGCGCCTCAACTACACATTTGTGGAGTGCAACCTTCGACAGCCTAACAAAGACCATTTCATGATGGTGCTCCAGAACGTTCTTCAGGATCCGAGGGACATCCTCGGATCCGCACACTTTTGAAAGTGTTTATGTGAAGTGTAAATCTTTTTGTATTTCTAAAACATCAGATAAAATACACACCTTTGTACATATGTATGTCTTTCTTATTAGATTAAAGGGTTAAAGAATTTTTGACTTTAATTAAAATGAATACATATTGATTTTTTAATTTAAACAAATGTTTTATCTAAATTACTACTGTCTAAAGTAACTAAAATTGATTTGGTTTAAAAAGAGCCAGTTTAGATATGCCTTTAGATTTGTATATAGTTTTTAATTGCTATGGCTTCTCGCTCTTAAATGTGAATAAAGTAGAATATATCAGAAATGAGGATTGCTTGTGTAAATTAAAAAAAATAATTATAACAGTTATTTAGTTAAGTATTCATAAATATAATTTAAAAAAGAAAGACTGAAATATTAGTCTTTAAAGTTTTGCAGTAGTTTTGAATTGCAATAGCTACTTGGTTGTAAACCTTAGCCTTAGTGTTAGTTTAAATCTATTTACAGATTTACAAATGTATTTTTGTTTTTATTTCATAAAATTAAAATTTAATCTACTTTTCGTATGTCAAACGTTTAAAACTAAAGTTTTGAAATTTACAACTTAATTAAAAGCAAAATTAGTAGAGTTTGGTTGACTTTTTTAAAGAATCAACTTAAGTTTTTATAATAAATATTAATTATTAATTAAAAATAATTAAGATATATTAAAGCCTTATTTTGTTATTCAAGTAAGTTAATAATTTTTAAAAAATCAATAAGTTCATCATTAAGTTAAAGTAAAAATTATATCAATAAAACTATATAGAGTTTGAACTAAATGTAGCACAAAAAGTTAGAAAAAGATAAGTTCAAAACAGTCATTTTAGGTGCACATAAATTGGTAAACTTTGTATTTTTAAAACATATAAAGGGTTTTAATAAATTTGTTGTTATTAAAGTTTTTAATTGGTGATTTTGTTAGTCAATGTTAGAAAAATTTTTAACATTTTTTTCATTTGAATTCAAACCTAGTGTTTAAAAATGGTACTGGTTAGTAACAGAACTGTTTATTATTTTTTCGTTGTTAAAAAAAAAAAACTTAGGTTGTCTAAGCAGTCACTGGTTAAAATATACTGTGTTTAAATTAATTTAATTTAATTAGTTTTAATTAAAAACTGTTCCAGTTGATTTAGGCCTTTCAACAACTGTATACATGATTCGTTACACATGACCCGACATGAACGTTACGTCACATTATAAAGTTGCTTGCTCATTTAATTATCTTTTATTGTCATTTTAAGAGCAGCAACTACTCATTTTACCTACCGTTACTTCTTAATACCTTGGCTATTTTAAGTTAGCCTTACTATTAATGCGAGTTTTTGCTTTGTTGGTTTCACCATGAATATGTTTTATCATATTTTTTTTCTATCATAAAAGTTTGATTTTTCTATAAAACATGTACTGTAACAAAAGTTTCTTAACAAACTTTTCACACAAATTTTATCAACTTACTGTAACTTAAACTTGTTCAGCATTGCTAGAAAAAAATATTTTGACTACAAAGTCTAGAAAAAATATTTTGACTAAAAAGTCTAGAAAAAAAATTTTGACTACAAAGTCGAAAAAAAATATTTTGACTACAAGGTCTGAACTCTAAAACTTTACATCAGACAATTTATTTATAATAAGTTGAAGTTTAGTATATGAGTAATATTCAATACCTTTAATTGGATCAGGAATATTTTTTCACTAAAAGATGTCTGCGTAATTGATTATAAGCAATTTAAAAGTATACAGTGGGTAGTTTCACAAGAGTAAAACCAACAATAACTAAGTTAAAAAACTAAAGTAGTTATGTAAATATAGATGACTCGTACACTAACTAGCACAATTAAGCTATATTTTATTAAAGATTGCCCTAAAATCAAGATGTATAAGACTTAGATTTAGAAATTTTTTTAAATTTTACAAGGTTAGCGAAAAAAGTCATTTCGGGTCAAACATACTAAAAATAAGTTTGCAGAGCATGTTATTAGAAAAAAAAGCTTTAAGACATAGTTTTCATGAGATTATAACTTTATAAAAAATAATTTTTAATACAAATAAAGGACATTTTCTGTATTTTTAATTACAACAATAATTTAGATTGCTTTGCCTAAAATCTTTTTAATTTTATCAAGTTTAGCTGGACTGTACCCGCAACTGTACATTGCACACATCTAAAAGGTATGTTTTTAAACAATTAGAATTTTTAAAACGTAGAGTTGAAATAATAAAAAAAATATCTAAAGCCCAATTATTTTAGTAAGTAGAATTTTACGTAGAAATATTTCGAGTTGTAAACAAATTTAAACTTCAACAAGGTAATTTGTTAGTCTTTTATGCGTTAGACTTAAAGTTTCTGTTGATTAAAACTTTTATACAATAAATAAGAACAGAGATATGCATCAATTGATAAAACGCTAGCTGCTATTTTTGTATGTTAATTTCTACTATAAAACAACTTGAAACTTTTGATTTTACTTACACTAGTTTTATAGAACTTTTCTTTTTTATTACCAATTATTCAACCAGATGCTACTGCTTTAATACTTCTTTTATTAGAAGATTAAATTTATATACTTTTATTTGTTTAATTAGTTTTTTTTATTCTATCTTTGCTGCCAAAACTTTCGTATTTTATTCTGTTCTTAAGTTTGTTTCATTATAGTTTTTAATTTCTTCTGGGTATTTTTGACACCAAATTTTGGTTTTAGACACTTCTATAATTTTTCTTTATATTATTTTGCCCAAAATTGTCTTCAATGATAACTCGTCAAAGTTTAAAACTT
This sequence comes from Thalia democratica, assembly GCF_965202585.1. Lineage (NCBI taxonomy): Eukaryota > Metazoa > Chordata > Thaliacea > Salpida > Salpidae > Thalia > Thalia democratica. The sequence goes on from NW_028139262.1 coordinate 92,027, forward strand.
GTACATAAATTTAGATGTAAAAACTTAAAGATGTAAAACTTAAACTTAAATAAAAACCGAGTATTTAATTCTCATTTGGTAAGTTAATTGCTAATACAATCTTAAAAACAGCTGAATTATCAATAAATACTCAATTTTTCTTTTATAATCTAGTTATAAGTTTAAAGAACAAAAAGTTAACATGACTTTTTTTCAAATTTGTTTCTCTATGTTAAGATAATTTATAGAATAAAAAAAATCATAAATAATTAAGAAGACATTTAAACTTATGTTTATTCTTTATCTTTAAGTTGTTTTGTTATTGATAGTGTATTGAATTATAATTAATAAAAATATCAAGATTTCCATTGTTATAATACTTTTTTACACTGTAGTACAAGTATCCATAAATAAAATGCTAGTAACTTTAACAAGTATTATTTTATGTTAAACTACTTAAAAAGCATACGTGTTTCATAACAGAATTAAGTTTATCTTCTATGTTGTCTTCTATGTTGTATAATATAATAAAAGCGTTTGTACATGGTTACAGTAAAAAAATATGTTTGTTAGATCGATTACCCGAAAATTTTTCTGGCTCTTGACCAATTTTTCAAAGTTCCTTTTTTTATTGTAATTAATTAACTAAATTAAATAGTATGTAAAAAAAAAATAAATAACTACAAAGTAAAAAAATTTGGTTTTACATAAATAACATCTATTTAAATGGCAAGTTTAAAAGAGTTTTTTGAGGTTTAATTCTAATCATTTAACATTTAAACCTATGGTAACTGTAATTAATAAGTAAAAACTCTAAAAACTTAGGTTTTAAAATATTTAAATATTATGAACTAACTTCCTTCTACTTCTTATGTTTTATTTGTTAAAAGATCAAAGGGTAAAAACTATATGAATTTGTGTCTGTTTATTTTGGTTTTATAGATATAACTGTCTGCTAATTAACCAGATTTAAGGTAAACATTTCTGTAAATAGTTAACTTTATTAAAGTTAAAAAACAAGATAAGGTAATACATGTTATATTTCTAATTTAAACATAATAGATTATTTAGCATACACATAAAAAGTTAGTTTATGTTGTTTATCACAAGTTATAAGTAACTTTTAAAACTATAGTAAATACCCAGTTGTGAATTACAAATTAAACTAGTATAATAGAAACTTAATGTTTTTTAATTTATTTAAACTCTTTACTAGACTAACTTTGTTGTATTATACTCTGATGCACAGCACATCTACTACATGATAGTAATAAAATTATGTTTTAGTTAGTTTTTCGGATAATGCATAATCTTTAAAATTTGTAAAACCTAAATAAGTTTTATTCTTTGAGAGCTAAAAAAATATTTGTAAAATAGTTAAAAGCTGGTAATTGCTTAATGTAAAAATTTATCTTTCTAAACTACTTTTTCTCTTGAATTATATAAAAAAATTTAAACAAATTTGTTTGTTTATACAAAAACCTTCATTATAACTACTTGTTTATATCATAGTTTATATTGTTTAGTATTGTAGTTATTATTGTTTAGTACTGTAATTATTTCTTTAACAATTTCTAAGCTGAAATAAGTTTTGTGTCTAAATGTAAGAAAAAAATTTAAACTGTTCTTTAATGAGTAGTACTAATACTTTTTGATGTGTGCAAATGTAAAACTCAAACGTATTATAGTTAAAAATATAAAAACCCATAAACCAACTTCACAACAAACATCTAGTTACTAACAAAACAAGTTAGTTGTATCAAAGCTAAGTTTTAGACAAGTCTAACTTGTAAAGGCTTGATAAATTATTTCTAAAGTGTAGCTTTTAAGTTTAGTTAACTGTAGTTTAAGTTTTATTTATTTTGCAGCATCTACTTTATAATCAAATTTAGCAGTATAGTTTATTATCTTTGTTAAATGTTAAAACTCATATTAAGTAATCAAACTAACGTACTGTTAGTTTTAATTTTATACACTATAATATACTTTATAACAGTCAAATTTTGTTGATTATAATTTTTTTTTATGGTATGTATGTACCACACAGTTATTATAGCTAACCATTTTATTAAAATTTAAATGTATTTATTATTTTTTTAAATTTCATAAGATAACGCGATGTTTTTATGAGACAGTTTCAAATAAATAAACAAATAATCAAAACTAATTTATGAATGAAATATAATATAAAGACACAAATTTTTAGTCACACTTAAATAATTTTGTAATTTACATAAACTTTTTTTTACGCTTTAAGAAATATAGTTACTAAGTTTGAAATCTTTTGTAGCACACTTGGTCAAAACAGCATTTTTACGAAAATTACCGCAGGTGTAGAAAAAATACTTTAAACCACTGTTGAGCTATATATATGAAAATTGCAAAAAAAAATAATTAATTTTGCTTAAAGTCAAAAACCAAAAACTAAATTATACTTAGTTCAGTAGTTACATTTGTACACATGTAAAATTTACATTAACTTTATAATGTTAACGTATTTTCAGACCATCTTGATAAAACTTATAAACTACGATACATCTCATTACAATTTATATTGTTCCAACCAAGAATGAAAGATAACTAAATGTTCCTTTCTTTTCTTTGCAACCAACTTTCTCTTTTTTTTCTGACGCTTGATATAGCTCAGTCAGCTTCTTTTCATCAAAACTTTAGTTTCTCAACATCTTGCGCTTTGTTTGGAACCATGTTTTTATCTGAAAAACAGCGTACACAAAACTGAGCGTGTTTTATATAGTTGTACTGTTGTTGGTTCTTACTAATAGCATTTTAGCTAGCTGTCTAGTTTCAGTGAAATATGTTATACCAAATGAAAAAAAGTATAAAAGCTTAAATAATTTTTCTCATAATACTTAAAAAATACTTATTAGTATAGAGCGTCTACAAAGATTCTTTAATGCAGGGTTTCCCAAAGTGGGCCAAGTTGGCCCCTAGGGGGCCATGACAGATACTCAGGGGGCCACGAGCAGCAAAAGGGTAAGAGGGGGGCTATGAGGCCATTACTTGAAACTTACACTAGATTTTCTTGAGTTGCAGATGAAGATCAAAAAAAAAAGTCTTTGATGTTTTTTATCGTAGTTTATGAGTAAACTTGTTGAAGCGGGCCATTGCTTTTTCAATTTCTTTAAAGGGGGCCATTTGCAAAAAAAGTTTGGGAAACCCTGCTTTAAGGTTTCAGCTGTTCTTTTATAAAAAAATATTATTTCAATTTAGAAGGACTTTTCCAGTTGTTAGCTGCTGCTAAGGGCGACGGATTGTGACGTCAGAAACGCTGAAAGTGCAATGAATTAGCTCAAGCTTAATTACTTTTACACTTATCAACAATTTTATTTTTAATTAGAATAATATTTTACGTAGGTTATTGAGATATGTTACAATGCTCTATTTAAAATAGTGTTAGTTGCACAGAAACTCATATGATGTCGTAACGCATCCGCAGGAGCTGCTACTTCTGTGACTTAAGAAAATTTTTAGTATCGGTTATCTTTATAGTACAACCTTATACTTAAGTATTTATTCCAATTAACTACCTGAAATGGGCTAACATTAAGCTTCTCAGCGATGTAAGTTTTTGCCTTGATTGTGTTAAAGTTATTTAGTCCATGAAATCATTCGATTGAAAACGAAACTTCTGAGTTTTCCTGAAACATTTTTAAGAAAAAAACCTTTTTTATAGTTACAATTTATTTAATTATATTTGGTCTTTGAAAGTTACAACTACACTTAAAAATGACTCCGTTTCAGACAATATTTTTTTTTGACTGTCTTAAAATAAAAAATGAATAGTATTAAATGAAAAACTATGACCTTCCACATGTTTAAACTATCATTACTAATTTAGAAAGAGTTTAATACCATCATTTTTTGAAATAGTTTAAAACTGTCGAGAATACTTCAATTATTTTTGCTCATAGTTCTTTTGGATACCTGAAGAATTATCTTTAGGTTGTTAAAATTTCACTGCGGCATTATCCATCTTTTTCGTTTGTTGAAGTCTTTTGTGGTCAAGCATCTGTTGGGTTTTGCATGTGTACATTTGTCATCAAATGTTCATTGTTTACGTCATTCATCATCGGTAACGACAGACTGTTTATTCAGTACCTGTTTATCAACAAAAGATTAATTTTTAACAATTTTTTTTAAAAATTTTACATGTAATAGCTTAAATTCAATCAATTTCATGGTACAAACTATAAAAGATAATTTATGATAACAACTTAAGAATTCCGTAAAAAAAAAAATTTCAAAAGAATTTACAATTTTTTTAACTTAAAAATGTTTTTAGTTAATGGTAGGCTTACCATCTAAAAATATAGCTTTTTAATTTTAGAAAATAGCACAGGAAAAACTTAAAAATGATTAAAAAAAATAAGAGTAGTTAAATCTTAGTTTTGTAGTTTAAATTGTGTTGTTATTCACATAAAATGATTAAAATAAATTAAAAACTTTAAAAATAACCTTATACAAGTTTTTAATTTCTAAATAAAATATGTCAATCAAATACTACTTTCAAGCAACTTTAGTTGTCCAACGTTTTTGTCATTTTGAAGCATGTTGTTAAACTGAGTTTTTTGTTTATAAAATTGATGCAGGTAAAATGTCATCCAGTTTTTTTTAACACGCAAATCTTGAACTAAGTTCTTGAACGTCATCGGTGATACTGCCGTTTGTGAAAAACTGTAGAAGTAAACACTAGGTTGAAACTTTAAAATAAATTAAAAACTTTTTTACTAATTTTTTTTTATCTTTACAGCTGCAAAACTTACATTTTTCGATATCTTAATTGTTTTATGAATTTATTCGTTCAAGAATCTATTTTACAAACTAAGTTTTGGTCAAAGACTTCGTCAGTGCTTAAATAAATCTAAAAAGATATGTAACGGCCATAGAAAAAAGCATTTAAACAACTGAATATTAATTTTAATTAATTGTTTTATTACAAAAAACAAAGAGATTCTTGTTAATAAAAAGCATATATCTTTGCAAACTAAGCTAAAGCTCATAATGATTACTTATAAAATAATTTATATAATAAAATAAGTTATTTATATGAATAGCTACTTATTTTTTACTGGAGTTAAAATTCGGACTAGCTACAAGTTTGTCATTGAAATTGGGTCTTGTTTGTTTTCAATTAGTTCATTTGTTAAAACTTGTCATCCATGTAATACAGCAAAACTTATTTTTCTTGAATTAATTTGTAATATTTCAACAAATTAAGTTACTCATCGGCTTAAATCTACTTGATGTCTACTTGATGAGTGCTTCTTTGTTTTAGTAGTTTTTTGTTATTTGGAAACTACTAAGACTTATAACTGTATGTAATTATTTTAAAAAAAGCATACTATTACAAGTTTTCATTAATAAATACAAAATCTGTATGTCAAAAACTGATAGATTTCAATTTACTTTTTGTGTTTTAAAAACTTAAAAAAAAAAACAGTACTCCATAGTTAAAAACTAATTAAAAGTATTTTAACGAAACAAAATAGCTTTTAACTCCTGGTACTTTAAACTATATATGAAATTAACCTTGTCAAGAATAAAAAAATTTATAACCTAGTTTTAGGACTTGCTGTATATTAGTAATGGAGATATTAAATACCTACGTAAACTACTTTCAAGTATTTTAATAAACCAAAAGTTTAAACTTAAAAATCGTAAACTTCAACAAAACATACACAAATAAATAAACATACTAAAACGAATTTTGATAATTGAGCAATACATTTATATCAAAATGTTTTCATAATTGACAAAATTAAATAAATTTAGTATATAAACAACGAACATCTACAATACTCTATAGACAAAACAATTACAATTTTTATACATAAAAAAAGTTAGTTGCAAACTTATATGTAATACTTAATTAAACTTAAGCCCTAGTAAAGGTCAAGTTTTAAACATTCGAAAACACACTACTATCCTACTTTTGACTTTAAAATAAAATACAAACCTATCTTCAATTAAAGCGTTTTAAGATCTCGGAAATTTTGTTGCTGAAAATTTAAAAAAGAACCACCGTATTATAACGTTTACCAAACTGCATCACTACATCTTTTCAAGTTTTAAAGAGCTTTAAGTCTACGGGTATAAACATCCTTAATGAGTTGTTTCTCATTAAAATGTGTCCTAAGTTGGAATATAACACACCAATCTGGTCTCCATACTTTAAAAAGACACTAATCATATATAAATTGTCAAAAAAAAATATACCAGACTAATTTTTTAGTTGCTGCAATATTTTTTTTACGTTTTATGTTGATAGACTAACATACTTAATATTTAATTTTTAGAATACAGGATACTTGAATTTGACCTCATAATTTTTTAAACTAGCTAACGGTGAAACTACAACTATCATATAATTATTTTTTTAACTTTACAGAGCTAATTACTTACTGAGAGGAAATAGCAAGAAATTTACATGCAAACATCATTTTAATAATGACACTTGGCATAATTTTTTTCTAATCGGTCAGTTCAAATATGGAACAAACTTCCAAATGAAATTAGTTCTGCAAAAAAGTTAAAAAATTTAAATCAAAATTAAAAAAATTTATTTAAATAAAATGTTTGTTAGTAAAATTAACAAGTTATTTTTGTAAATCGTTGATTTATTTTTTAGATATAACTTAGTCCTTAGTTCAATTTCTAATTTTAAAGCAGCTGACTTCCTCTATAACCTATTAATGATAGTCATTTTTCGGTATGTTAAATGGTTATTTAGCAGGCAAGTCTATTATAATGTGCTTGGAGCTTAAGGTTTTTTTTCTTACTAAATGCAATTAAATTTTTCATGACTGATTAATTTACACCAAAGCGCAAACAAGTATAAATTTGTGGATACAAAACTTGCTTTTTATGTTAATATATAAATTTGTTAATATTATATTTTTTTTTTAAGTTTTTTGCAATAAACCTTTTGTCTTGTTTTTACTTTTGACTCATTTCGTTTTGTGTCTTTCTGTTTAAATAGCCTAGATTTTGTTGCCTGGCGTTCAAAAATAACAACAAACTTGCAATAATAAAAAACAAAACAATCCAGACTTAACTTTTATATACGTAAAAAAATTAAATACACCAAACAAGTTTTTTAATACAATTATAATGTTACTTTTTTATTCGCTTTATGCTTACGATTTTCCAATTAATAAAAACAAATCTCAAAATATATTACAATCGGTCTATAAAATCCAACAATTATATAATATTTTTAAGCACAAACTTATTTTACCTATTTTCAACAGATTTTTAGAATATTAACATTAAAACTTTTTTTTTTTTTTACTACTATTTACATTGAAAAAATATATAAACTAAATTTGAAATTTACAGTTTCAAAATTATCATATTTTCCTAAAATAAGCTATTTAAAGTATTTTGAAAATATCAAATTTAAAGTTTATAATAAATATTATATTTTTCATATTTTTGAATTTTTTCGCGACGTTCCATTTCAATTTTCCCCGTCAAAATTTCCGGACTGTTTTGTTCTTGCTTGTTGAACAGTGTCCTTCTTTTGCTGGCAAACCACTTACGAACCTGTTAAAATAAGATCAATTCTCAAGTGTTACTTTAGGAATTAAAGTGTAGATGTTACTTATTAATAACACTTATTTACATTATAAAATAATTGATTTAGTTTAAATTAATACTAGTTTGTACACAACTTATATTGCATACTATATTTGCTTTCATTTTTATATCTAAGTAGAACATAATATTTTTTTAGAACGCAAAGAGCAAACTTTTTTTAGTTAAGAGTTTTACTTTTAAAGTGTAAAAACTAGTACTTACTATTCTAACCAATTCTACTATTAGAAATAATCATTTAAAAATACTTACATGGTTAGTAGCAATGTCGTAGTTGTCAGTCAGGTAAGCTGCCTCTCTATCAGTAATGTATCCGTTGTATGCATTAAACATCTCATTTAACATCTCTTCTACTTCTACTTCTAGCTTTTGATGTTTGTTCCATATGCCCCCTGTTGATTTTTAATATAGTTAAGGTTGAATAAAGCTCTAATAAAAATAAGATTATTAATCAGCCTGTGTGAAATTGAATTCATTAATTAATTTTGCTTTAAAAAAAGTAAATAGTAAGGTCAACAAACATATTTTTATCCTTTTTGCATTTTACTTAACTAAACAAAAATAAATGTTTTATTCATGTACCTATAAATAAATTTGCTGATTATAGTTTTGAAACAGGCGGTACATGTGTAGTGATGATCTTAAAATTTGCGACGTACATCATTAATTAGCACAAGAGTTATTATTTGAAAAAAATAAAACATATACTTGAAGTTTCAAAACCATTAAAAAAAAATCAAGTATCAAAGATTTTATTACATGTTAAAATAAATTAATTACGTTTTTGCTGTGAGTTCTTGTCCATGGTGGCAGCAGAACTATCATCTTGGTCATGATCGGTTTTCCGCGCTTTCTGTTGCGTTTCCTGCGCTTTACGCTCCATTTCCTGCAATTTCTTCTTCACTCCTCTCCATTTATGCTGCATTTCTTTCAGTTCCCACAACAACATTTGTCTTTCTTTAACTCCCAAATGTTCTTCAGGCTTCTTCACGGCTATCCCCTTGTCTTTTTGAATGTTTGGTTGCACTGTTGCTCTCAGCTGAGGTTTGTAATTCAACCAAAAATCTGTAAAAATATGTTTTTATTTAAACTGTTCTTACACACTCTGTTTTTACTTAATAAATAAACTTCATTGTATTAGTACAAAATATTTAGTAATCTAAAATCTCTTATATCATATAGTATATTAAATAGTTGCTGTTAATTTTAGATTCTTTCAAGCTGTATAAACAAGACTCAATTTTTAGAACAAAATATATTTCATGCTTCTTTCATCAGTTGTATACTAAGCAATAAAGATAAAGTTTTAAATCTAACTTATATAGTGGAAATGCAATCAACGTAATTAATAATAATAAAGCAAAGAGTAATTAACAATACAACTATTAGTTAATAGTAATTGTTACTAATTTTTTAGTTACATTGTAATTAGAAGTACAGTAACCTCTCGCTTATTTACGCACATTGTGTCCACAGAAAAAGTGCGTAAAGATATGAGAGATCGTAAAGAAACGAGAGGTACCAAATATACTCACTATAATTGCTGTTTTTTGATATTGCTTCTAGTTAAAAGCAGACTGGGCACTTTCCCACTTTTAACTATTTGTTTACTTCATTTATAAATATGAAAACAAGAGATAAAACTATACATATATTAAAAAAAAGGATTTGAATTTCTTTAAAATAATATTAATACGAGTAGAAATAATTTTATTATTTTAATAATAAGTAGAAATTATCTTTACTTATATGTGACATTTATATTCTATTCTACTTTGCAAATTCAATTTATAATTGAACATTTCTTTACAATTATAAAATGGTGTTTATCAATATATAGGGCAAGACTGCTGTATTATTTCTTTGTGTTTTAAACTCTCATTATTTCATTATAGTTTCATTATTAAACACAGTCATGTTTATTTCAGAATTTTGATTTAATCTCTTATTGTTAACAAAATTTATGATATACTGATGTATAACTAAATGTTTATCAATTAGTCAAGGAATATAAAGTTTAAAGATATAGAGAGGTGTGTTAGCATTCAAAAACATATTTTGATTTAAAAATATATATTAGACCTAATTTGTGCAATATTTAAAAAAATTAAAATTTTCTTTTTCCTGATTTTATAGAATTCTGAAATGCGTAACTAAACGAGAGTGCGTAACGTCACGAGTGCGTAAAGATCCGAGAGGTTACTGTACTTATGAATTGTTAATTACTCTTTGCTTTATTATTATTAATTACGTTGATTGCATTTCCACTATATAAGTTAGATTTAAAACTTTGTCTTTATTGCTTAGTATACAACTGATGAAAGAAGCATGAAATATATTTTGTTCTAAAAATTGAGTCTTGTTTATATAGTTTGAAAGAATTTGTTTTAATGTCAAATAATGTTTAATTATCTGAAGTTAATTTTAGAAGCAAACATACATAAATATTATTTATTAAAGTTTCTAAACTATTTAAAAACTTAAATTATTTGAAAACTTTGTTAAAATATTACTTAATCGTGTCTACCTTACTAAAATAAAAGGCAAATGTAACTAAAAAAGAACATGAAAAAAGTAACTAACCGTGATATGGCAACAAACATTCATTAGGCATACGATTGACCAGTGAGTTTTTTCTGATGTTTTGAGAATAATTGTTGTGTTGTTGATATGGATGATACAAATCAACCGATGGTTGATACTGAGGTTGTTTTTGAACTTGATGAAAGCTGTTCTGGTTGTTAAACGTTTTATTTGGATTGCTAATTATATGCTTCAATAACAGATTCTGATGGTTTAAATTCTGATACATAGGTATTGGAATTTGACGGTTTTTTATTGAATTCTGATAATTGTATATTGGATTCTGACAGTTTGGTACTGGATTCTGATAATTAGGTACTGGATTCTGATAGTTTGGTGTTGGATTCTGATAGTTTGGTGTTGGATTCTGATAATTAGGTATCGGATGATATTTAGGTATTGGATTTTGATAATTAGGTATTAGATTCTGAGAATTAGGTATTGTATTCTGATAGTTAAGTATTGGATTTGGATGAGTAGGTAATGGATTCTTATAGTTAGGTATTGGGTTCTGATAATTTGGTGTTGGTTTCTTGTGGGTAAGTGCTAGATTCTGATAATTAGGTATTGGATTCTGGTGGTTAGGTATTGAATTTTGATGAAAATTTATTGGGTTCTGACGGATTACTGTTGGATGATAATAGTTTAATGATTGCTTATTATATTGTGATGCTTGGTTTTTATGGTCTAAATTTTGGTTTGGTTGGTAAAATAATTGGTTTTGGTGGTAAGATGTTATATTTTGATGACTAAACGTTTGTTTCGGGTATTGTAATGTTTGATTACGATTGTGTTTTAGAGGGTAAAAGTTTTGTTTTGGATAATGCTTTATTTGGTTTTGGTGGTCAAAAATTTGGTTTTGGTTGTTTTGTACCAAATATTGTATTTGATAAATTTTGTTCTGATTATACCTTATTTTATTTTGATGACGTAGTAAAGCGTTGGTCGTCATTAGCTGCATTGGTGCTTGCTGTGACCCTAAAACAGTAAATTGTTTTTGTTAATGTAGCTAAAACAATATTTCTTAATGCATGCAAGAATTAAATTGAGAACTACATATTTAATCACAGTTTTTAGGATTTAAAGCATAATTAAGCTTAAAGTTCAAGTATATTGGTGTTTTTAACTGAATTTACCATCAAAGAGACAAAAATGTAAAGAATTATTTGAGGTTTGAAACTTGTTGTGTTTTTATTGGTTAATTTATTTGTTGTTTACTATTTGAATAAAGTTTACTAAGTTAAAATAAAAACTTACCTGTTTTTAGGCTTTGATTATTTGTCTCAGTTTCATTAACTCCTTTTTCAAAAGCATTGTCCTCTGATGTATTAACTTTCGGCTTATTGTTTTTTAACAACTTTTGAGACAAATTAAATGCATTAAAAGGCATTTCTTATAAAATTTATTTAATTTATCTTTTGTTTTGTTTTGAGCTCTAAGACAAGTATTTTTTGTAAATTATTATGTATAAAAGGGTTGTTAATCAAACACAAAATGCAATCTATTTATAGTTTTTTAGATTTACCGTCTAACGGTCTAATGTAGAACCTTACATTGGCGTAGCGTGATGACGTCATAGGGGAGCAGAGCAACATAAATAAAGATTTATTAGGATAGCATACTTTAGGGTCAGTCTGAGGTGGAAAAAAGCTGAGTTAGCAATAAAAATGTTTTTTTTTTAGTTTTTGTTATTTAAACTTTATTTTTTTATTTATTTTAATTTGTTTTGGCATAATGGGTTAGGGGTAAGACTACATATTAAAACAAATTAAAAATGAGCTTCTAAAAAAATTGATGACTAACCTTTTTTCAGCTCGGGCTGACCTTTATGTATACGTTTTTTTTTTTTTAATAATGATTATTACGGATTTAGTCTTTTCATTTTTGAAATAAGTGCATGCTAAAACATTAAACTAAACAAAATTTATTCAAAAAACCTTATGAGGTCAACCGGTCTGTCTGATACCTTATAAAACAATTAAAAATTATGCATATTTTGGAAATTTAAAATGCATTATGAAAAATGTAAATTAGGTGATATGTAAACTTCATAAACAAATACACTAGTTTAAATATGTACACATTTTGGTGTAGATAAAACACATCCTACACTTATTAATTGTTATACACAACAGGGTGTGTCTAGACTTTTTCAGTGGGGTTGCACAAAATTTTTGTTCAATAGTAAATTATTTTGTGTAAAAGCTTTCTATAAAACGCATTAAAGTATGATATAGCTTTCAACTAGATAGCTGTCTAAAATTTTTCAGGTATATAAAAATGTTTAATGTTTTAACAATTAGAAAATACCATTAAAACTAAATGCAAAATATTAATATGTAATCCAGTTCTTTAACTTATAGTAAACAAAAACTTAAGTATAAAAATCCTAATCTTTTTCTTATTGACAATTTTCTAATAGTTTATACATTTATTCGTCAGAAATTTTATAAAACTACGTCATTTTGACATAGTTCTTTAAAAAAAAAAATTAAACTTTATTTAATACCAAAAACCAATTATATTAAAATGGAATTTTGATAAACAACTGTGAAAGAAAACCACAATTAATCGCTATTTTATAAAGATTTTTTTTATTTTTATAGAGGGTGCAAAGAAAACAGGAAACCAATCAATACAAGCCCCTGATACACAATATCAAATGTTAATATATAAACTTCGTAAACACCTAATTTTTAACATAAATATTAAAATATAGTTAGATGATAACATATTATTACACTTTTAAATTTAAAAAACCATAAGTTATTACAAATAATTGAAATTGTTTTTCTTTTTGAAATTAGTTTATATATAAAGTAAATTTACTTTTTCAATCCCAAAACTAACCAAAGTTTACAAAAGTTACTGTAAAACAGATAAAAAATAAAACTATACTTAAAAAATTTTTTTAAACTTTATTAATGCTTAAGATAACTTAAGTTAAGTAAAAACTGCAAAAACGCTTTCATTTCTAACAAATAAGCTACGTCAAAAAATATATATAAAAAAAACAAAACATTTCTTAGTTTAATGAAAAAAATTAAAATAATACCCATTAACTTAGCGCAACTGATTCTATGCTGCGGTTCTACACTTTAATTTATATTTGAAAAAAACATTATAAAATATTCTTTTAACCAAATATACTAAAGATAGCTTGTTAACTGTCGTTATTACTCCAAAAAAAAGACAAACAATTAAAATGGTCCTTTTTTATAAACAACACTCAACAGCTGTAGACAGTTGATGTGTACAAGCTAGATATGTCTGAACGCTATCTTTATTTCTTGTAACTGTTCATATTTGGTACAAGAACGCTTCAATTTATATAAAATTCATCACTTGATAGCAATTAGATAATTAGTTTAATAAACAGAGTCTTTGTTATTATCATTATCTACCTTATTTCTAAGTGGTTTACACACTTTAAAAGGTTTTAGAGCTCACTACAATGATACAATTTTAATTATTCTAAATTATAGTCCAGGTTTAAAACATAAAACACAATTTTAATATAAAATCTTAATTTTGTTTAATTAAATAATAACGTTTACAGTACATTTTAGTTGTTTCTCAAGAGGGATTAAAACAATCTTAAACACTTTTTATTATAGTTTAACTTTTTAAGATACTTAAAAGCTTTTCTAATTATAGTGCTAAACTTAGTGCTTGGTTTGTAATTTTGCATACAGCTTGTTAAAATATTTATATCTTTTAAGATATTCAAAAACTTTTTAATAAATTAGTTCTAAATAAATAATAACTTAAAGGCCTGCAAGCAGCACATTACTGCTTGTGACAATTATTTTGAACAAAAAATATCTAATTTAAAAAAAAGCCAATTTAAGCTTTTATATAATAAAATTTTAAAACATGCCTTACACTTGATTTTCACTACACTATAATGCCTATTTTATATTATATTCTACACAATTGCTTTTAGTATTACTATCAAATAAGACATTACAAAAATTCTCAAAACATTCATATTTCTTCTTGTCAACTAGAAACGTTTTCCGTTAATTTTTCCCGATTCAATAAAAGGTTGCCAACCTCTGTTTTAAAACTTTTTCGGAACTTTAAATCATATGTATTAATTTAGACCTTTATAAAACCATAAACATCAATTGTGTATGAAGTAACTAAAGCTTAATATTGATTTTTTTTGTAAAAACAAAGCTTTATTTAGTCATTTTCACACAACGACAGGAGTCGGAAAACTTCAGTATGCGGCTCTCAAAGCAAAAATTGTGCTTTGAAATATTATTTTAATTCAAAATATACATGTACAATATGTAAATGTTATCTTAAGTTTTCTCTTATTTTAGTTGCTAGTGAAAAGTAAAGTTTTTCAAATGATGTCTTAAAAACTTTTTTTGGTATAATTTATGAATTATGATGAATCTAGAAGACTTGATTTTAATAAATCTGACTTGCCATTACTTTAATCAGTAAGTCTAAACTTTATATGTAGAGTCTACTACTACTTGTTTTTAGATAACAAAGTTAAATAATTGTAAAATATGTACTAAAGTACCTCCTATATAGTTTAGCATGATAAAAGCTGTTTGGTAATAAGTTAAAACAACTATGTTTAAAACTCTTACGAATTAGAGTGTTTATAATTATATAAATAAAACTATATTTTTAGTCATAAATAATCATATCTTTACTTTTTTTTAGTCGTGTAGGTAGATTACTTAAGTTTATACTAATTCTCTTTGTTTTACATAACAAACTTGTTAGTTTAGTAAAAACTATGTTGCTTAATTTTAATAGATAAAAAGTAAGAAAATGGATAATATTACTCTTATATTTATTGTTTAAATATTTAGATACTGATCAAGTTTTACAGCTTTTTTATCGGCTTTCAGTTTTAAAAGTGTTGATAAGTTTATAGTTTTTATATTTAACAAAGCTATTCAAATAAATTTAAACATGTGTCATTATACTACCAAATATCATCAATGTATATAAAAATTCATTAAAGACTAGATCAGGGGTCGGCAGATTTTCATAATTAGCGGGAA
Organism: Thalia democratica; assembly: GCF_965202585.1. Taxonomy (NCBI): domain Eukaryota; kingdom Metazoa; phylum Chordata; class Thaliacea; order Salpida; family Salpidae; genus Thalia; species Thalia democratica. The sequence continues at coordinate 107,239 of NW_028139262.1, forward strand.
AATTTTCCTAGAAAAGTTGCTCGCAGATTTAAATAAAAATGTTTTTCGAAGGGGTTTTAAGATATTTGGAACAACTAATATGAAAATACTGTTTTAAACATAAAATATGATAAATTATGCAATTACAAAACGCAAGTAATTATTAATTATAACATCTTATGTTTTCACCACAAATTTTGTTTTTGCTTTTTCAAAAAAAATATGCATTTAGCAAAAAAGCAGCTAGAGGGCTGCAGAGTATGTTTTGAGAGCTTGCGAGCCGCAGTTTGCCAGTTCATGGACTAAAGTAATAAATTAAATCACTAATAAAACATATCATAAGAAATAAGAATCAGTTCGTACATAAACTAGGTGTAAATATTTTATTTAATATCATGTTATTATCTCGTTTAAAATTGGTAAAAAGTACAGTAATTGGTGTAAAAAAAATTAGATTTCATTTTGTATCGAAATGTTTAAGCTATATAGGAGTTAAAAATTTATTCCAATCAATTATATTACTTAAATTTCCATCATTCTTACTTTTTTTCTATTAAATTTAAACCATCTCAGTTTTTGCTTCCTTTGTTATACAATACAACAAAATAAATACAACAACCGACACAAATAAAAACGAAAACATAATTTTTATTTTTATTGACTTAAAATAATATTTTATTTATAATTTTATTTTGGTTTTATTTATATAATCTTATACAAAAGTAATTGTAAAAGTTTTAAAACATATTTGTTATAATTTATTACGAAACAGCTTTAATCATGGTGAAATATGTGTGAGGTACCTCGGTATGGATATTTAAAAATATTTAAATTATTAATTTCATCGCAAGCCATTTATATCATTAAACATATTACTTATTATTAAAACACACCTACTTTTTACACACCACTAAATAAAAAGCATATTTTAAAAAGTGTTTGTAAATCCTAGAAGTTTGTTGTTTTGTTCATGTTCTTTTATGAAAAACATATTTTAGATAACAAGTTATAGCTCGGATGGCCTCATACTGAAGTATACCGACCGAGTTTATTTAGTTTATTTATGAGTAAAATGACTAAATAAAAAAAAAAATATGTTTACAAAAAATTAAATAACAAAAGTTGATACTTAATTTTAATTAAGGTACTAATTTGAAAACTTTGAGTTAAAGTCTTTGTTTCAAATCACAACTCAGAAACCTTTTATTAAAAATGGCATAGATATACGATAAAAAAATTAGTGGGCAACAAGAATAATTATTTCTTTTAACCAAAGCATTTTTGTATTGTTTTACTTAAAAAAAAAACAATACAAAAAAGAATGGTGTAAAGAATATTGTAAAACAGGCACATTAGTGTATAAAAAAATTAGTTGTAGGGCATGTTTTAAAGTTCTATTATACAAAAGCTTTTTTTGACTTAAATCTTCTTAATACAAAAAAATTATGACAAGTAATAATATTTTGCTCAGCATATTGCTACTTAAACTATAAATTGTTTAGAACCAGTTAATTGCTAAATTTTTGTAAATCATAAAATATACGAGGTTTAACAAGTTGGATACTGAGTTACAAAATATGCACTAAGTTTTGGAGTGTTAGATAATTAGAGAATATTTTAAGCTGTTAAAAAGTAAAATTAAAACCTGTTAAAAAGTGTCTTAAAATCTGTTGAAAAATTGTTAAATTACACTGTAATTGTTTCTATATAGATTTAAAAAAAAAATCATTTTATATTAAAGTGGTATTTTAGTTTTTAACACTGGTCTGTAATTAATATTAATTGAAAATGTAACATTGTAGTGAGATTTAAAACCTTTTTAAATCTGTAAACCACTTAGAAATAAGGTAGATAATGATAATAACAAAGAGTCTGTTTATTAAACTAATTATCTAATTGCTATCAAGTACTGAATTTTATATAAATTTAAGCGTTCTTGTACCAAATATGAACAGTTACAACGAGTAAAGATACTGTTATGACTTAGCTGGCTGTAGTATCAGATATATCAAATATTTACAGTTGTTGCCACGATCAAAACGCTTTGTCGTACAGTCCACAACTTTGATGATCATTTGTTACTTTTTTTTTTAAATAAAATAAAGTTTGTTACCGCAACATATAATCATTTGCGCTTATTTAGTGTTTATTGTTTTAAGTTTTTTTTTTATTAAATAAATAAAAAAGTTTTTTTATTTAGTTCTATTTATTTTATGTAGCTTGTTTTTTAGAAATTGAATGTCTTTCACAGCTACTAAGTAAAATTTCAAAATAAAAAATTAAGTTGTTTTAAAACTTTAAGAAAACTACATAAAATAAAAAATTTTCTAAAAAATAAGGTTTTTATGTAAAACTTTTTGTTTGTTTTACAGTTAGTTTTACTTTGTCAGTTTATATGTATAATATTTATAAAAAATTAGTTATTTTTAAAAGGTTATTGTAGCTCAGATTTCAAAGCAGAGTAATATTGTTGTTTTTTAACTTTTGTCAAAAGTTTACAATAAAACTTTTGTTTTAAAAATATTTACATTTGACACCAACATATATTTAAACAAACCTTTAAACTTGTATATTTGTTAATGAAGCTTTCATATTTCCTATTGAAGATTAATGATATGGATTTAAAAAAAAATTATAATATTTAATTTATTTTATAAAATACCTGATGATGAGGTCAAATGACGTCATAAAAAAAATTCATTATTTTTTTATTTTTTATGGTTATAACAAGGGTCGGCAACATGTGGCCCGCTGGCCAACTGCGGCCCTCGAAGATTAAATCTGCAGCAGACGAGTATGATTTCATTTTTAATGGGATTCTGCTTGCGAAAGACAATTTTTGTTGATCGCAAGCATGTTGATCTGGCACACTAAAATTTATATTCTAAGTTGAGTTTTTCGTTTAAAGTTCTGTATTTCACTTATTTCATTTATGATACTGATAAAAAGCACTCTACTAGTTTCACTCCTAGGTTTTACATGCAGTAATTGAAAAGTTTCAAAAACTAAACCTAAACATATAAATATGAAAGAAGTGTTTTTTTCTGCCTTCTATTACTCATCATACTTCGGCAACGTTAGGTTCCAATTAAGAATTTATTTAATATAATATAAAATTACTATGCTTAATTTTGAAAAGTATTACTACAAAGCTTTGACCAAATGAATGACCTTTTAATTTGTAATAATTTACAACAACTTATCTTTCATGGTGTTTAAATCAAATAAATAATAAAATGCTTTTTCAATCACTTAAATTGTCTCAAAACTTATTGAAAAACGTTAAACAAAAAGGCAAAAATTATATGAAAATGTATTTGGAAAAGATGCTAATGAATCTGAGAATAATAATCAAAACTTAAAAAAACAGTACTTTGTTTGAGTATATACTTTAAAATAATTTAGTTTATTGCTAATAGAGCAAGCAAATATTAATAAATCATGTAAATTTCTACATTTTAGCCTTTTTCGATTATAATTTATGTAAAAAAACAGATTTACTTTAAGTTCTAGTTTAAGTATGCTTAGAAACTAAAAATGTTTTTAAGTATGTAGTACTCAATTTGGTTTTTGTAAACATTACTGTTTATTTTTCAAGCTACATAAATAAAAACAATATATTGTTTGAGAATCACAGCAAAATCTGATGCTACAATGATGAACAACGTTTTACTTCGTCATCAAAGTAATATAACATACAATCAGAACAAGTTTTACCAATATCAATATTTGGTAAAAAATCACAACCGCTCATTTAACCCACGAAACCAGGCTTTTAACCCACTGAATCAAAATTTTATCCAACAAAACCTAAACTTCAACACGACCAACCACAACTCTAACATACCTAAGCAAAATTTCAACCCAGCAAACCAAAATTTTCAACCACCAAACCTAAATATGAACCCATCCAACACAAACTTTATTTCACCAAACCTAAATATTAATCCACCCAACCAAAACTTCAACCTACCAAACCAAAATTTAAACGCACTAAACCGAAATGTTAACCAACCAAACCTAAGTTTGAATCCACCAAACTTTAATATTAATCAACCAAACCTAAACATTAACCCAACGAACCAACCATTTCACCTGCACAATCAAACTTTCAACCAGCCAAACCAAATGGGTCACCATCAGAATCAGTTTTTCAATCACCAACAACACACGCATTACCAACCATCGAGAAGTTATTATCATCCATATCAACGGCACATCAACTATCAATATATGAGACAAAATACACAAGTCAACCCTATGCTTTATGGATATGTATTGCCATACCACAGTTAGTTACTTTGTTTGATTTGAAACATGTTTGTTCATTGTTTAACTTGCTTTTTTACATTAAGTATATTAAGTACGATTAAGTAATGTGTAATGTTTTAACAAAATACTTAGCATATATAAATCAGTTAAGATTAAAAAATATTTTATAACTAATTTTAATGTATTCTAGAAATCAATATAAGAATGCTTAAAATCTTGCACTACTACGATTAAACCAATGAATCATTTGAAAACTAAAACATAATATAACATTAATAAAACTTACTTTCACAGATACCAGGTCGAGTTACAGACGTGTAGGACCTCAGCTGAACGCAACTAAGCAATCAAATACATCATTAAACATGCTACCAAACATTCAAAATGACCCGGGGACAGCCATAAAGAAGCCTGAAAATAAGTATGAAGCTCCGAAAAGGCAAGTAACGTTGCGGGAGTTAGAACAGTTGCAGCTAAAATGGCGGGAAGTGCTGAATAAATTACAGAAAATGGAACAAAAAGCGCGGGAAACCAAGCAAAACCAAGAAGATAATTCAGCTGCTACCACCAACAATAGCTCACTGCGGAACGGTAATTTAAAATTTTAACAAAAGTATATTTATTTTTTACCATGTTTTTTTATTTTTAAACCGAAGAAGCACAAGAACAACAAAACTAACCAAAAGGTCAGGGTAACAAGAGAAGAGTTTAGTTAAGGTAAAACGTAAAAGACAGAGCTTGAATGCTTTTTTATAGTAATTAATTATATTCCTAACCTCTTATTGAACCAACACTACACGTTTTACTCCTAGTTTAAAACTATAATCACAAATTTAATTTTAAAAACATAAACAAAACAATTATTTTATATAAATTGGTAAAATAGAAATATGATGAAAAAGTTTTATTTATCGTACTTTATACAGTTTTGTAAACTAAGTTAAATAGATTTAATTTCATTAAAGCTTATGAATATCTTCATTTTTTATTAGAACCGAGAGCAGGAGTTTGGAGGAAACGTCACAAGTTCCAGGATAAAGTAGAAGAAATGTTGAATGAGATGTTCAACAGTTATAATGGACACATCACTACCATAGAGGAAGCTTACCTGGTAAACAACTACGATATTGCTCATGACCATGTAAGTGTTTTTAATTTGTTAATCTTTATAGTGTATTCGCGTTGGAGAAGTATTTACAAGTGTTATACAACTTAGAAATATGTTTGACTTATGAGTTTTCTCATTGCGTTCTTAAATAATTGAGTATTTACAACTGAAATAAATAAATTAAAGCATATTTCGCGAGCTACATAATGTGTATAAAAACTAGTACTAATTTAGTGTCAAAACAAAAACTTAATAAAGTTGCATCTACACTTTAATTCCTAAAACGATACTTGAGATTGGTTTTTTTCCAAAACAGGTACGTAAATGGTTCTCAAGCAAACGGCTGGCACTTTTCAAAAAACATGGACAAAATAGTCCTGAAGTTAGGTCGGGAAAACTTGAAATGGAAAGGCGGGAAAAAATTCAGAAATGTAAAGAAAACAATGTTTATTATAAACTTTAGATATCGACCATTTTTTCAACATTTTGATGAGTTCAATTTAGACAACTGAAATAGTTTTTGACTAAAGTATAAAGCTTTTTATTTTTATTTTTAGGAGATTTTACTTTTTATAATAACAAAATTATAGCTTTAATGTTAATAGTCTTAAAAATTGTTTAAACTCAAACTGACATTTGATAAAATCGAAATAAAAGAGCTTTATATCATCTAAATATTGTTGGTGTAACATATCAATTGTATATTATATTTTAGAAATTTTTTATTGTTTCTTGAAATATACTAACAATAAATGAATAAAAAACAAAATAAAATTTTATCATGAAACTTTTAAGAAAAATAAAAGCTTTCAATGGTTTTAAAAGTAAACTCTACAATTTTAAATTTTAATTCTTGCATAACATTATATGAAATTTAAGTTGGAGATAAAATAAGGAAGTTATTATTTTTATACTAAAATATGATAATTAAACAAATTATTAAAGCATGGAGCATAAAATCATTTAATATCATTATGCTAGCAAAGAAATGCTATACAAAGATAAAAAGTGTTGCTACTGTGGTACAAACCTTTTTTTTCAGTGAAAAATAATAAATTAGTTATTTAAAATGTTAATTTTTCTTCAAGTTCAGATGTTTAGCAATGTTTAAAAGTAGTACCCAAGAGAAGTGCAAAAGTTTGAAAGGCAAAGGTTTTATGATATTGACTGTTAAAATTTCAAATTAAAAACAAAATTATAAACTCGTGTTGATTAATGTTTAATTGCTTACATGACAAATTTAAATAATATATAGAATTTTTGATAAATTTATAATAAAATGCGTTCTAGCTATGAATTTAATGTTTGATTTGTTAACATGTTGACCATATTTTTCTTAATTTATCAAAAATCATAAAATTTGCTTAAAAATCATAAATTACAACAAAAACATGTTGTATAAGACTTTCTAAAATAACAAATACTTTTTCAACTAAGTAAGCTAAAATAAGTTTTTAGTAATAAAACTTTGAAATAATTACTTTCAATAAAATCAGCAAAGTTTATGAATAAAACTACACGACAATTTGATTTACCAAGGGGTTTGTAGTCTAGGGCCATTTTGATTAAAAAAATTACTTGCAGGCCGCATTGTATAGAAAATGTTTTCTGCGGAACTTATTTATAAAAATATATCTAGCTGTCAAAATAAAGACACTGTTTTAAGCCAATTCTGTGATTAAGATAGCAATGTTGAGCAGTAGTAATTATTGATAATTTAAGTATAAGTCTAATCATTAGCAGGTTACACAACAAAAATTGAAATTCGATTGTTTGATAAAGTATGTTGTTAGTTGAAAAGCATATGGTGGACCCCAGATTTCGCCTACGATTGTGAGCCCCCTGCTTCTACATTAAATTTGAATATACCTATGAATATTATATTGTTTATTGAACGAAAAAAAAAGCGCTCAAATATTTGGTCCAGGGACCTGGTGTACGAAAAAACCTTTCGTTTATCGAGTCATACATCAAGAAACAGTTTAAATTTATGTCCAGGACAAACTATAAATTCAAATCTATTTTTCTTATCTTTTTTCTATTTAATTCAGCAATAATGTTTAGAGTTTAGTAGATTTGCTAAGTAGAAAATTAACAAACTTGTGAAATTATGTAATTTTGTAAAAACAAACTACTACATGATGACCATATTACACTGTAAATTTGGTATGTAAATCTAGATTCTTATCATTTTTGTACTATTTATTTGCTAGTACATTAAATTAATTGTTTTTTATAAAATTCTTTATTTATGTTGAAGAATTGAATTTTCATACACTACTACAAACTATTTTAATAAAGCGTTTTTGTCTATTTAAATCTAAACAATAAAAACCAATTGCTAGCTGCGCAACGAGTAAGTATTTTAAATATTAAAACCCAACAATCAAAATAAAAAAACTTAGCTATGTTTACAAAGCAAGAGTTTAAATTCAATTTTTGTATCCAAATTGTAAAACAATTGATGTAATGTAGTGATAAAAAATTCATACATAATAATTGCTGTACGAAAAATAAAGTAACCAAAATTATTCATTTCTATTTATTGAAAATCTACAAACTCTAATTTTTTAGTAAAGCTAATAACTAAATATATTTGATGTTTTTCGTGCAAAACAAATTTAAAACTTTTATGTTTCTTACGTAATTAATGTTAGCTGTTATTTTAAAACACCAGCTACAATTTAAGTACAAAAAACAAACTCTGTAGTTTTTTGATTGAACTGTGCTATGAGTTTTAGAAGTTAGTTAACTAGAAAGTATGAATAAAGAAGTTATTTCTGAAATAGTTAATAAGTAGCTTAAGACTTCTTGAAAAAAAAATAAAGTAATACCTAGTTTGTTATAAAACACTGTTAAAAATTAGTAACGATTAAGGTTTTTTATATTATAAAGATATTTAATTTTGATATAAGTGTTTAAAATTAGTTTTGATAATTTATAAAACAATTACAGTTAGGATTAAAACTAAAAACACTTGTTAGACAGTTGTACTAATAAAATGCACTTATGAAACAGTAATAGGCAATTGCTATTAATTGTTAACTTTGATAAAGAAGTGTAACAGAAAAAGAACTTTGAGCTTAAAACCATATAGTCATGTTATGATTTACAAAGAAAACGTTTACCTAGGACGATTCCTCAACACGAATAGTGGCCTTCAAAATACATAAGCTTTTAAATAAACAAAAGTTAAAAAATGTTATTAATAACTAATCAAAAGAATTTTTGTAAGTCTTATTCGCAAAGCTGTTATTTACTTAGCTTTTTACAATTTGAGAAAAATTTAAAAAGTAAAAATCATGTTTAAAACTTATTTAAATTAAATAATTAAAAATTTTGGTTAAAGGGATATTTTTTAAAATTTTTAGTTGTACAGTTTTTTAAACAGTTGTAAATAATCTTATTAATTAATTAAACGATATTTAAGTTACGCATCGTTAATTAACACGTTTTATCTCTAAATCAAAATGTATATAGGTTATGATTTATTAAATACTTTGTAGCAGTGTTTCCAAAAGTGGACAAAGTACCCCCTTATGGGCAACTAAATTCAAGGGGCCATGAGCAGTGAAGAGGCCACAGGGGAGCTACAAGGTCATAACTTAAAACTTAAACTAGATATTTTAGAGCTGATGATCAAAAGCAAAAAAAAATCTAAGGCGTTTTTAGCAAAATTTTTTTTGAGTAATTTGTTTGCGGGGGCACACCCATTTTAAATCTTTTAAAGGAAGCCTGTTGAAAAAAAATAGATTGAAAACCCTGCTTTACAGCTTTGTATTTCTTAAAACAAGTATTATTTTTTAATTTTTTTTCTTAAGTACATCATCATTTTCCTATACATCATAGAAATAGTTTTAGTAATAGAAATAGTATTATAAAACATTAGTACAATTCTTTATCTAATGCGTTGTTAAGCTTTAGTTTTATTTATATTTCAAAACTTGTGTTTATGCTAAAATTTTGTGTTTTGGACATAAGATTTATAAAATGTCTGACCGTAAAAAAAATATCAAAAACAAGTAAAATGATAAAACAGCAGATAAATTTGCTAATGAACAATACAACTGAGTGACAATAAGTTTTTTTTGTCGGACAATTAACTTAAAAAAACTACTTTAAATAGTTTTTGTTGTACATACAACTTCATTTGATTGCTGAATCACCCAGCTTATATTTCTTAGTATTTTCGTTTTAGTAAATTCGCTTAATTTTTAATTAAAAACTGGATATGGCTATTAGTAAAAAAAAATCAAGCTTTATTGAGTCTACATATATAATTATTAACACTTGTTATTCTACAATTAGTTTTAGAATTTTTTCATTTGCACAACAACATTTTATTCAATCTGATCAAAATTTGCAGATTGTTGAATCCTGGTTATATTATTCAGCTTTATCAAAAAAACAACAACAAAATATCTTATTCTGTTAGCAAAACTTATTTATATAAGATTATTTATTTTACATTTTAATTTTTCAAATAACTTTGTACACAGTTTTTAAAATAGTTAACTTAATATAACTCAAATGTTAATACTTTCTACAAATAATTTTCATATTTTGTATGAAATTTCAAGTTAATATTTATTTAATATCTAGATTTCTTATTATAATCTTAGATAGAAACATTAACTATTTTATAAATGCAATGACTTAATTAATAAAAATCAGTCAAGACAAACTTTAAATTGAGAAATATTGTAAAACTATAAAAATAAATTTTGTAATTTTTTATGCAGCTATGAATTTTTCTATGAGAGTATTGTTTTATTGAAGTTCATCGTCACACTGAACTCATTGTCAGCTGAAACTATGATATTATTGTACTTTTCCATTTATATAACCGATTATTTTGTATTTGTATGTGTTGGAAAATACGTCAAGTTATTCTTACTAAGATTTAGAAAAAAATAATTTTAACTTCAACTTTGATGCCTTAAATACAGAGTACAGTTCATGAGCAAATGTACCCTTTCCCATTAGTTTGGCAGTCCGTTCAATCATATGCCTAAATAAATTAACCATGAGTGCAAAATTTGAGAGCCAATCCTTATTCGAAAATTGAGTAAAACATTTAACTTTTCTTTAATTTTTAAAAGTTGCCGAATTCGCGGCTTTAGTTCCCAAACACATCATAAAAATTTTCCTACTCTTTAGTAAAATGTAAAGTTAAGCTGTATTACTGAAAATAGTTGTCAATTAGTTGTTGGGAAAAACAAAAAAAAATGTTTTTTCGTGTTGATATAAACAGCTCATTACTGATTCAAAAAAAAAACATCACTTTTGACTCGTCTGTTGTTTATGAATGTCATTGGCATGGTAGTTTGCGCCAGATTTAGAATAAAACATCTTGCTTAAAGTTATTTGAAAATAGAATATTTTAACTGAGTTTAAACAAAACAAAGTATTAGGACAAAATAGTGTTTTTGTTACTCCACATAATTCAAAAATAAATTTAAGATGTTTTAACAGTACAACTTGTACGTTTTGTAATATTTAATACAATTTTTTTTCAATGTTGACTTTTGCGGGCCGGTCGCTTCACTAGTACATTGCCCATCCCTAATCTACATTAATGTATAGAAACTTCAAGTAGGCTGCAATTCAAATTTTCGTTAATTTTATATGTATTTACTTTAGCAAAATAGTTTAAGTAAACTGAAGTAGTAGTTTTATGGTTATTCTTTAAAAATTAACTACTTTACATTTTAGAAAAAAAAAATTCATTATTTCACATAAATTCTTTAGTTTAATTATAAAGTTTAAAATATAAAAAAATACACACTAAATACTTCAAATAAATGTGCTTAAAGTAAGTTTACTAAAATACTTTTTTTTAAAAAATTCTAAACATTTTTTAATTTTTAATGTATTTAAGTAACATATTGTCTGCTTACTTCTAGTTTTACATTTATTTATACTAGTTAGTATTAACTACTCAATAACAAAATAACAACGCCTAGTAGTGTTTGAAACTTACGATCAAACCTTATGTTTGAACAAAAAATATTTTGAGTCAATGATTAAAAACTGTTTTTGTTACAGAAACTTAGTCATAAGTATAACTTTACCAAACTCAGTCTTAAGAGTTGTTTAGATTCCTTTAAAAAGTATGAATATGTTGAATGAAAAAAGTTATTAGTTTTTAAACCATATTGGCTTCTTGAAATTGTAATTAATTTTGTTATTTAGTTTTTCTCAGCTTTTTATTTCTTATAAAAGTACTTCGGGTAGAGTAGTAAATCTTTATAAAAAGTCATTTACATATTTTTTAGTTTAAGTAAACAAGCTTTTTAAATATCAAAGTAGGGCGTAGATAAATAAAAAATTTTATTGATTATAATTCCATGTCCCACTTAAAAAGTTTAACTTGTGTTCAATATAAAATATCACAAAATAACTTAGTTGGATTGGCTTACTTTTAAAACTTTCTGTCCAGACTCTGTTTGGGACCCCTTGGTATCTTGAGAGAATGCAGTATAAAAAGTTTCTCCTGAAAATTGTGTATCATAAATAAAGTTTTAAGCATATCTGTAAAAAGATTATAAATTATAGCTAAAAACGCTAATGTCGCGGTCAAGGGTTTGACCCCTGTACTTGCCACATTTAACTTATTGAACAAGTAGTAATTATAAGTGAAGTCGTAAGTAGTAAAAAAAAAAGATATGTAGTGCAACCCGTTTTGAATAAATTTTTATGGAATTATTGTTATCGGCTTGGTTTTATAACAGACGTTAGTTTAGTGTTTTTTTCTGCGAGTTAAATTATTTAAAAGAATTATTGTTAAAAAATAACTTCCTGGTTAATTAAAAAACTACCAAACAGACTTAATTTGTATTTTTTTCTTTTTATAAAGTGCACTTTAAAAATAACTCAATCTAAAATAAAGTAAATGAATATAAACTAGCTTAAGAACCAAATAACAATAAATTATACAGATATGATGTTTTGGAAGAAAGTGGTACTTTTTCATAGTTTCTTTAACTAAGTACTTTTATAAAAGCAAACTTTAGATAACTTAGTACGTATTGTATTATAATTACAAATCATATACATTTTTTTGAAATTAACTTAGTAATTTTGAACTTTTTTTTGATATAATTAAAAGATAATTAAAATGATTAAACAATATGTATATGACCACTTTGTTGTTTTATATATAACAACAAAGCAAGAGTTGGCAGAATTACAGATAAAAAGAGTTCTGAATACTGAATTTACTTTCGTTTGTTTCTACTTAAAACTTAATGCTCGAGTAATTACCTGATGATTTCCTCATAGAAATCAAGCAACTTTGCCATTAAGATAAACACGATAGTGTTTTTAAAATTAGTTACTTGGTGAAGAAAAAAAATGTACAAGGAGTAAGCTTTCCTATTAGCTCAAAGGAAAAATTTTAAAAATTTGTTTTTGTACTTGTAAATTTATAATTTATTAACAAATTGATTTTCATACTCAGCTACTTGACATCAATTTAAAAGAACAAGCGTCCACTTTGTTAGATATTACCTCTTTACTAAATCATTACCAGTTTACCTAGTTATTGCCGCCTGAGAGTCAATATCTTCAAACTTTGGAAGCTATAATATATACCTTATTATATTTATTTTATATTAACCTTGTTAGTAACTTTGAAAAAACATTCCTGTAAAAATAAACTATTAAGTGCACTAAAATGGTTTAATATTTTTCTCAAATAAAATCAATAGTTATATCTAGTTTTAATATCTAAGATTTTTGATATTATTTTAAACTTATTTTTATTGCTAAAGAAATGTTTTCAGTTTGATTCTATCATCAGTAAGAGTATTTTATTTAACATTCAATATATTTTTTTATCTTCCTTTTTTTATTTTTGGTTTCAAATAAATTACGGGTATAAGCAAGTTGTTTAGGCTTTACAAAAACTTTCAAACAGTTAGCTGATAAAATTCCAAATAGTATAACTATTTTTTTCAATTTTAAAAAAGAATATTTATTTATATACTTTAGGCTAATCTCTTTTTAGTAAGATAAGGTTTTTTGACTCCCTGCTTATATTATAAGGTTTTATACAACTTATAAACCTCAATAGAGCTAAAATTATATGCTCTACTAATACTGCATTTATTACTTATTTTATCTTAATCATTAGTTTAATCCAATACAGGTCAAACTAAAGTTTTAGTTTGCTTAGTTATACGCAAAATATTTTGTGAAAAAAAATAAACCAGATTTCATTAAAGTTTAAATTTTGTAACAAGATATTAAGTTTAAATTTAAACAGACAAAAAAGTTTAATTTATGTCATGTGATTTAAAAATTTTACATTTTATAAAAATTAGATAATTTTTAAAATACATTATTTACACTGTAATGTAGAATGTAGATAGATTATCTGAATACATTATTTTATAAAATTAATTATAATGCAGTTGAAAAAGTATTTGTAAGAGGTAACAAAACTTGATAAGCTAGAGTATTTAAAATAAATAAAAAAATTAAAATAATAAGTAAATTAAAAATAAAATAAACTTAATCTGACATTAAACTATTTCTAACAAACTAATTTACCTTTTAGGATGGACTAGTTAGAATTACTCTTTTATTTTTAAAATTTTAGTAGATTTTTAAAAGTGTAGAAGTTTCTTATAGTTACTTTTACTTATACTTTATTTTACTTTAAAACCTTAAAAGTTTTTTTTTAATCTTAAAAAAATATTTTGTGTTTAAAATAGTAAATACTTTTAATGATTATATAAGTCTAAATATGTCATAATTTAAATGTTTAAAAATTAAAGAAAAAAATATATGCAAGTTTTATCAAATTAGTAGTTTAATGTGCAATACTTTAGTAAAATTAATATTTAAACAAGTATTAGTTATTTCAAATTTTAATTTAACTAATTATTATACAGAAAAGTTCTAAATCTAGTATATAATAATGACACACAAGACATTAAAGTACAGTGTTATACTGATTGGAGATTCTGGAGCTGGAAAAACTTGCATGATGC
>NW_028139262.1:121696-151535 GCF_965202585.1 Thalia democratica
ATGCCTGATATAATAGGGTGGAATGTTTTCTGGCGTTCTTATGATTTTATCTTTTAAGTGGTTAATTGAACTTATAATGTCTTCATAGGTTATGAAAAAATTTTGCATTTACTACAATTCTTTTGGGGTAGCTTAAAAGATTGGTAACTCTCGTCTTTTTAAAAACTTTTTGAAAATTTATGTTAAAAAGTGTTGCTATATCAAAATCTGAGGTTACTGTTTTGTTTTTATCATTATCATATAAGAGATGTATGGAATTATTTAACTTAAGTTTAGATTTCACGTAGCTATAAAACTTTTTCAAATTTGGGTTTTTGCAGAATTTGTTTTCATATTCAAAGTTGTATTTTTTAACACCTAATTGATATTCTTTAGACTTGTTTTTGTATTTTATCAAAAGTGATTTATTTGTCTTACTTTTTTTGTATAGATTCGCTATTTCTTTTAATAACTTTTTAATATAAGATGGATATTTTTACTTTTGTTATTTTTAGAATAAATTGGAACAAAACGTTTGATCGAGATTTGGATTAAGCTAATGAATTGATCGTAAAAATGCTGGAGATTTTCTGAATTTTTGAATAAAGAGGTCCAATTAATTTTTGATAGGAAATTATTGATGCTTTCAAAACTGCTTTTTTATAGTCATATGAGACTTCTTTAGCAATAGGTACTATTTTATTTTCAATTTTAATTTTTAGTGAAAGAAAGTTATGGTCACAAGTGTTTGTTAATGGAAAATTAGTTGAGTGTGATATGATTCTATCTAGAGCAAAATGATTGCATATTATGAGATCGAGAATGTTACCATTCTTATGGGTTGGATTTTCAATTACTTGGGTTAAAAAATTTTCTGTACAAAAATCAGGGGATCCTCCCATCTATATTTGGCATATTAAAATCACCAAGAACATAAAAAGAACACTCTTTTTGAAAAAACATTTTAATCATTTTAATAGCATTTTGAACAGTCAGTGCGCATCTCGCAGACAGTGGAGGAAGGTAGACACAACAAAATCTTAATTTAATCTTTTTTAAAATTACATCTACACATAGGTATTCAAAATTGATGTTGCTAGTAGAGATAAAATCGTTTTTAACTTTAATAACTTTAAGCGAATTTTTGAAAAGGATAGCAACACCTCCACCCCTACTAGACCTATCACTTCGGTAAATGTTATAGTTAAAAGGACACACTGTGGTATCGTTGACCTTATTAGTCAACCATGTTTCAGTCAAAAAAAAATAAATCAATGTTATTTAAATTTATATAGTTCTCTAAAATATAAAATTTATTTAAAACAGATCTTATATTAGTGTAACAAACATTTAAATAGTTGTTGGTACAATTTATATATGAAAACTTGTTAGTGTTAAAATTAATCCTATTACTTAATAAATTTATACCCGTTGACTCACGAATTCCACCACTAATCCCAGATGTCCTGGGAGCGGTAACGAAAGGGTTGTTTTTTCAGTTCAACTATCTTGTTGTTCCTTATAACATATTTTATGTTCATTTTTTCTCATCAGCGATGGCTTGCTTTATTTTAACTTCTTTTCTAAATGTTCTGAAAGCTTCAATTTCTAAGAAAGTTCTGTCAGGGTTGTTGTAGATTTTCGATTCAATTTCACCATTAAAAATTTTCAAATCTCTCAGTCTTAACAGTCTGTGTTTTGATGCTAAATTGTTTAATTTGACTATAATTGGTCTGATTTTGTTATCTGCAATTTTACCAACTCGATAAAGTGACTTAAACTCTTCTTTTTTCATTTTATTTTCTCCTAATACTTGCTGAATAATTTTTAGATCATTTTTGCAACTTTCTAGTGCATTATGAGCTGGATTTTTACTTTCTGGAATGTTAAATATTATTACATTTAAAGCCTTTTTTTCTTTCAGTTTTTGTTTATTTTCAGCATCTATTTTTTCTGCTACTAAATTCAATTTGGTACTAATGTTTGTGATAATTTCTGTTGGTTCACTTTTCTGCATAGCATCAGCATATTTAAAGAATTTAGTTTCAAACTTGTGAAATTTAGAAGAAAAATCAGACTTAAATTCTGAGAAACTTTTTTGTAATTCTGTAATTCTATTTTCTATATTGTCTATTCTCTTACTGCTGAATTCATCTTTTTGAATCTGATCAATGTTATTTTCAATGATTCTACTTTTTTCATTATAATCTTCCTTCAATTTAAGCATCTCAGCTTGAAAACAACTAAATTCATTGTCCTTCTTACTTCCAATGGCAATCAGTTTTTCTTTCAGCTGTTTCCCAATTTCGGAGGACTCAACCAATGCTTTGATTTCAGCTTCAACAAACATTTAATTTTTAAATTTACAAAACCTTATTCAGTATTTGAATGATTTAAATTTGCAATCAATATTTAGATATGAGGAAGAATTAAAAAACATTTTGAAAGTAAAATTATTTCATGTTTTAAATTAAATCTTGACATATAAACTTAATCAGATGTAAAACTACAAGAAACGTTAAGTTTTTAAATTACAATCTAAAGTATATGCATTAGAATACAAATGTAAAAAGTTATAACATAAATTAAAATATATATTTTAAAAAGGCGCATTTCATTATGAAGTAGCCTTTTTTGGTCATTAAAAAACAGTTTAAAGATATATGTAGCTTTAAATTCAGGTTAAAGTATTGATCTATACCAACTAAAACAAAAGTGAGACAAACCATAAAAAAATAGAGGGCGGCAATTTTACAAAAGATAGTCGGCAGTAACTAGTAAATGATTAAAAGATATTATTAAGTAAAAAAGTAATTTTAAAAATTCTTTTAATAAGTTTAAATGAAAATGATTTTGAATGACACTGGCTTGGAGCCTATGAGATTTAGTGAGTTGTCGAACCAGTTTCGATCGTTTAGCAGTTAACAATGCTCAATAAAAAAATGCATCGTTAGTTTGAACATAACTTTTATAAATTTCTTCTTGCACAATCACTTAATTTTGTTTAATGAATCACAAAGTCCATAATTAAAAGTAGCTAAATTTCGAAATAAGTTATGTTTCTTTAAACCTTTTCTCAGGAATTCAAAACAAGACTGTCATTAAAATTTATCTTTTAGCCAGAAAAATATCATTAATTATATACATTTATTTTGTTTGCACAAATTTTTTTTCATTAAGTGAAATATGTTCCACAGAATCCTGTAAAGAAATAATGAGTATCAAATGAAAAGAATAGAAGATAAAATAGATGAATATATGTATTTTCTAAACATACATTACTATAGATTATTATTTAATATTGATCCATATAAGATATGCTAAACAATTCTACTGCTTTAAATTTAAAATCACAGTAAATAACAGTCGGATTATATAACATATGCTGTATATATATAATAATTACTGATAATCTACAGCAATTATGAATTATTTTTGTAAATACACATATTCACCTACTTTGTTTTCTATTATTTTAATGCTGTACTTATTACTTCTTTACAGGCCTCCGTGGAAAATTTATAAATTGTTTAATTTAGAGAAACAAATGTCAGTTCAATAAAGAAAAATATTGAGCAACTTATTTATATTATATACTAATATATGCTGTGCTAGGAACTTTACTAACAAACGGTTAACCTGATATTTAAAACTTTTATGCATTACTTCGAGACTTAATACTCTTTTAGATTGTCCATAACACTTAAACTTATCCATAACTTTTTAAACCTTAACGTTTATTATAACATTAACATTATAAGTCCCAATATTCAATATTATATAAAAGGAAAACTAATCATTTTAAGTACCATTTTACTGTAAGACAAACAATTTTTTTCAATATAAACTTTATTAAAACCTTAAGCGCTTTCGGAATATCCGAATTCCCTTAACAAAAATGCTATACACTCCCTAGTTAAACAAACATAAAATAAATAGAGTGAAATTAAATCATTTGTAAAAAACAGAACTAATTAAAACAACAAGTAATTAACAAAAATGGATTTTATAAACAACTAATACAAAATGGATTATTTAAATATATTAATAGTTACTATTGATCCTTTATCAGGACCAAGCTGATTGTTTAAATTTGGCTGAAATTTTTCAATTAGTATAGCTTCTAAAGACAATAATTCATAATACGAACTGCACGTTTTAATGATTTCAAAACAATTATAAATGTTTTTACATATAGTAAAAAATACACAATTTTCGATATGTTTAAATACCGCACTGTTGGTTGGAGTCACATGTTCTTTAATTCTTACGAAAATGTCTTTCTGTCTCACCAATATATTGGTTGTTCAGATCACCTGGACACGTAAATTTATAGACTATACAACTTTGATACAAGCGACGTATTGAATCCTTTAAGGAGAAATATTTATTTACTTTTTCTGATCTATATGCAATACGTACTTATACCCCGTTTCAATTATTTTTAACATGTTTTAATTGTTTATTTATCAAACTTTTATATTAAACTATAAAAAGTACTACCATACCATATGAAATTTGATTTAAGTAAAACTATGTTACGTAATAAAAACATGAAGATTAGTCTTTCAAAATTACATTAGAATTTTTTAAAAACTCTATTGTGAAATGATTTGCATTAAAATTCTAATTAGAAGTATAAAAGCAACTAATAAATAGGTATTAGGAAGATAAATTGACAACAACTAATATAAAGTCCTAGAATTATGTCTATGTTTTTAGTTTGCTAAGAATCTAGTCAGTAGAATTTTGTGTTACCTACCTTTGTATTTCCCTAAAGTTTTACAAAAAAATTTTTTTGTCATTTTCAAAGCATTTAGTTCAGCTGCTTTGAAAAGTTTAACTCTAATTTGTTAATATACTTGCAATAAGGATAAAGTGGTCACCGTAACCGTAATATTCATAAGTATCCTCATCAGAATGCTATGTCACTGTTTTTGAATTTGAAAATGGTACTTCATGACAATCAAAGATTAACACTTGTTAATAGAGTTTATATGATCATTAACTTCTAGAGTCTTAATGTACATTATCTTTAAACACATATTTTTTATAATAAAAATTTCACAGTATTTTCTTTAAAGTAAGTGGAGTTATTTTCGCTTCTATGAAAATTTCGTTATGAAAAAATTAAATTTTTATTTACTCGAGCCAATTTTACGTTTTAACTTAACATTACTGGAATGTATTATCATACAGACTTATATAAACTACTTATCATTGTGTCATCAGCAACCATACTTATATTTTTTTGATAATAAATTATAATTGAAGTACTATTTTTGAAAAAATAATAGACCAACAATTTTAACCGTAACACTACTAAATACCAGTATATGATTTAAAATAAATAATTACCTTTTTTAATTCTTCCATTTAAAGTAAATGACTAGGTTTTTATATATTTTAAAGAAGGCAATAATTTCAATATCTTTAATGAGAAACATACTCTAAAGTTCTCTTAAAATCAGTATTAGTTATATTTATAGATTTTTTGTTATGAAAACTTATTAATTAAAGACGAAAAAAAAGGTATATATTGATCAACAATGTAGATTTTTTTTACTAAAGTAATAAAACAGTCTGTATCAGTATTACAATAACTTTACAAAGCTTATAAAGTACATCATTAGTACTTGTAATTAAAATTTACGCTAAGTCATTGTTTATACTTCTTTATCAAGGTTTACACTACATGAATGAAGTTCTGATTTTAGCTTTAATTTTTTTCTATTAAAAATTAAGGTTTTAAGTAATCGAAATATGTAAGAATTTATTTATTTTGAGGTAATCTGTTTATTTTATCTTTAAATTCAGTACTATTTAAAGTATATTTAGGTAGACCACTAAAAAGTTTTATAGTGGTCAATAAAGGTTCTTGATTGAGTTTTTATTGATCACTAACAAAACTAAATGAAGATATAAATAAAAATATAAAATGCTAGGCTGTTAAGCTATTATATACTTAAAAAAATATAAAAAAACTAGTATAAATATTGATATACAAAAATAAACTAAAAACTAAAAATTCGTTCGAAAACTAAAAATATTCTAGACTTTATAATATGAGTTGCTATAATATTCAAAAAAAAATATTGAAAAAAGTCTTTTTTTTTTTATGCTTTTAACTTTTAACAACATGCTAACGTATACAATCAGGATCATGTTTATTCTTACCATAAGTTTTTTTTTATTATTTTCATTGTAGTGTTTAGAAACAGTAAAATTTGCGTATTGCTTTTTTTACTTCTTAATTATTTATCATTGCTAATTACTACCAACTATAACTCTTTTTTTCTACATAAAGTGTTTATTTTCAACTGATTTCGACGACTAATTAAACCGCAAAGAGGGATCATATCGGGGTCGAAACTAAAGAAACTTATAATCAGTGCAAATAAAGCTTTGATTAAAGCTTAGAAGAAGCGGGATTTAACGGCAGCTAGAGACGCAGAAAAGTTGCAAACCGGCTGAAGACATTTCGGCTTCCTTTTCAGGTTGTACAGCAACAAAAACATACAAGATCCCCATGCTCGGATTGGACACTCGTATGTCTACTGGTCTCTTCAATCTTTTACGCAGATTATTTCTTCTCATTCCTAACACTTGGGGGGCGTTGGGGAAAGGTCATAACTTAAAGAATTATCATACTTTTGCTTTATTATTGCTCATTTTATCTTATTTTAAGAATTTTATCTTATTTTATCTCATCTTATTTTAAGAACTTTTATGTTGTTTACTACAATTATACTAAATAACTTTCGCCCCTAGAAAACTTTTTTGTTAATAGTGCTTTCCATGACCAACTTTTTCTAGGAAAGTTTGCCCCTGACTTATAATAGCATGATGAATCCTGTCCTACGCTTATTCGACATAAAATGATTGGATTGTTAAATATAATATTGCTCCTAAAAGAATTGTTTAAAATTATTTAGACAGGGACAAATTTTAAGAACAAATAATATATCTAAATAGGTATACATATAGTATTATCTAAACTAAATGTTGATAGAAAACAAAAAATAAAATTTTACTGCAAAAATAGGCTCTTATATTTAGTATCTAATATGGTAAAAATAAAGGTGGCTTGCAGTTATTTCTGAATTTAATATTAAGTATGTTGAATCAACGAAAAAATAATGGTCTGTAGACAAAAACAATAAAGATATGTTGTAAATTTGCCAAAAAAATACTTTTATGTTTAAAAAGCTAACACCGGTACTAAAAAAACAAAAGAAATATTTTCAAATGGTTTATTATGGATGAATGAGTTAATTCTAAAGTTATCAATTTTATCTTTACAAATAATTTACGTACAAATTGGTATACATTTGAGTAATATTTAACAGGTTGTTTTCTTTAGGTATAAGAAAATTATCACTGAAATTTCATACAGTACAAAAAACTTTGTGCAAAAAAAAAAACAAGCAAGATGAATACAATTCACCAAAAAATATTTTATTGACACTTATAAGAAGTTGTTATGCCGTTAAGAACAATTTTTAATTTTTCAACTGATTTTTGTCATATAGTTTTGTAACGTGCTAGTAGGAAATGTCAAAAAAAAGCGTGTTTTGGTACTTTTTGTTATTTAAAAACTTAAATTAGCTGTTTCTGTAAAGATATTTTACCAACAAAAAGTGTTATAATCAAAAACATTTACTGTGCAGTCCACAACTTTAATTATCATATGTTTAACCTAGTTTATTATTATTTTATGTATCATTATAAAATTTGCATTTTTCACCAAGTTTTAAATGAAATCGCAAACAAAGCACTAGGGTTCAGCACATTAGCTAACTTAAAAAGATGTTAAGTAAATAAACATTTATATTAAAAAGTGTTTTTTTTTTCTAATCTCTTGAGAACCAATTTTAACAGCACTGTAATTATTTTCATTAAATTAAACAAAATTAACATTTTTTATTAAAATGGTACTTTATGTTTTAACACTGATCTTTAACTAGAAATAATTAAAAATGTTACATTGTAGTGAGCTTAAAAACTTTTTAAAATCTGTAAGCCACATGGAAAGTAAGCTAAGTAGGTATAATAATTAAGAGTCTGTTTATTAAACTAATTATCTAATTGCTATCAAGTACTGAATTTTGTATAAATTGAAGCGTTCTTGTACCAAATATGAACAGTTACAACGAATAAAGATAACGCTGTGACTTAGCTGTAATAGACATCAACTATTTACTATTGTTATGTGTGCTTTTTAAAGTAACTAACATTTAAACTTATTTTTTGAATTTATTACTACATTTAATAAGCTGTATTTATCATATTGCAAAAATATATTTTTTAAATTTTATTTAAATATAAATTAGAGCTTAGTACCAAAATATGAAATCAGTTGAGCTTATTATTATTATTAATTTGTTTACGTATGTTTTTTATTTATAAATTGGTTTAAGTAATGTTTTTTTGTTAAGTTTTAAGTTTTTTGATCTAGATTACTTGTTACCAATGTAAAGTTATTCCTAGCTATTACGTAAAGTTTCGAAAGAAATAATTTAAGTTATCTTAAGGCATTAGAAAAATTACATAAAAGGTTTTGATAATAAATGACTCATTTTTTTTACAGAACTTTTGTATACTTTGGTTAATTCATATGTGAAATAAATTAACAAAAAGAATCTAGTTTGATTATTAGTAAAAAGTTAATTAGCTTAGATTTAAAAGTACGTTAGTATTGTTATTAATTAACTTACAGTAAAATTTCAGATCTTAAGAAAAATTATTAACAATTTAGTTTTTAATGATAAATAAAAGATCTATAACGTATTGTATCTACTACAACATATACTTAATAATCATTTAAACTAGTATATTTGTTAATAAAGCTTGCATATTTTCTAGTTAAGATTTTTCATTAGATTTTTTATTTAATACAAAAAAAATTATATTTCTTAATTTATTTTTTAAAGTTCCAGATGATGTAGGTAGATTGACGTGATAGAAAATATTTATAATTTTTTTGTTAGTTTTAAGTTAAAAGAAATTTTGGCAACGCGTAGTTCGCAGGCCAACTGTGGCCCATAAAGATTAAATTTTCGGCCAACAAGTATGATTTTATTATTAATGGGATGCGGCACGCGAAAGTTAATTCTTTGTTGATCACAAACATGTTGATCTTGCACACTAAAATTAATATTATAAACTGATTTTTCTTTGTTTTAAGTTCTGTGTTTTTGAATTATTCTATTTTATATTACTGATTTTATGTTACTGATTTTAGAACATTTTACTAGTTTTAACCCTGGGTTAAAACATGTAGTAATTTAAAATCTTCCAAACTTAATCCAAACATATTAACATAAAAGAAGTGTTTATTTTTTCTCTGCCTCCTATGATGTCATTATGCGTCGCTAACCTTACTTCATTCAGAAGTTGTTTAATATAATGTAAATACTATAAAGCGTACACCTTAATCTAGAAAAATATAACCGCACAGCATTTTGAACAAGTTAAAAACCCTTTAACTTGTAATAATTTACAGCAATTTATATTTCTTAGTGTTCAAAGCAAATAAGAATAAAACAGGTTTACCTATTGTATTTAGTAGAAAAATGCCTTACCAATCATTTAATTTGGCTCAAAAATTATTAAAACTCGATAAGCTAAAAGGCAATAAATTAAATGACAATGCTTATGGAAAAGATGCTAATGAATCTGAGACTAAAAGTCAAAATTTTAATATCAGTAAGCTTTGTTGAAATGAAATATATTAAAATAACATTAATTTGTTGTCAATAAAACAAGCAAATAAAAATAAACTAAATAAACTTATTATTTTTAGTCTTTTTCGATAATAATTTCTGTAAGAAAAACTGATTAATTTAAAGTTTTAGTTCTAGTATTTTCGCTTCAAAAATTAATAATATTTTACTTAATTAAGTTTTTGTTAGCATTACTATACATTTTTTAAGCTACAATAACAAAAATTATATATTTTTTTTAGAATCACAGCAAACAATGATGCAACCAATGACGACCAACGTTTTACTACGTCATCAAAATAAATTAACATACAATCAGAACAAGTTTTACCAATATCAACATTTGGTAAAAAATCACAACCGACTATTTAACCTACAAAACCAGGCTTTTAACCCACCGATACAACATTTCAACCCATTAAACCTAAGTTTCAACCCACCGAACCAAAATTTCAACCTACCAAACCAAATTACTTACCCATTTAACCAAAATTTTAACCAATCGAATCTAAGTTTAAATCCACCGAACCTAAATTTTAATCCATTTACCTTAAATATCAATCAACAAAACTTTAATATTGATCAACCAAACCTAAACTTAAACCCAACAAACCAATCGTTTCACCAACCCAACCAAACTTTCTACCAGCAAAACCAAATGGTTCACCATCAGAATCAGTTTCACAAACACCAACAACAGGCACACTACCAACCATCGACAAATTTATATCACCCATATCAACGGCACATAAACTATCAATATATGAGACAAAACACGCTAATCAACCCTATGCCTCATGGATATGTATTGCCATACCACAGTTAGTTACTTTGTTTGAGCTAAAACATGTTTGTTCATTGTTTAACTTGCTTTTTTACATTAAGTAAATTACGTGTTATTGAGAAGTATTGAGTAAAAAAAATTAGAGTGTATAAATCAGAAAATAGTTTATAATTTTAATGTATTCTTGTCTATAAATTTTTAGAAACAAGAAATTTTTGGAGTATTTAAAGTCTTGTACAACTGCGATTAAATTAGTTAATCATATGAAAACCAGAACCTAAAATAACGGTTTAAATTATTAAAACTTACTTTTACAGATACCAGGTTAAACTACAGATACGTAAGACCTCAGCTGAATACAACTATGCAGTCAAATACACCTATAAACTTGCAAACAAACATTCAAAACGACCCAGGGACAGCCATAAAGAAGCCTGAAAATCAATATGGAGCTTTAGAAAGGCAAGTAGCGTTGCGGGAATTGGAGCAAACACAGCAAAAGTGGCGCGAAATACAGAATAGATTACAGAAAATTGAGCAGAAAGCGCGGGAAGCCAAGCAAAACCAAGACGATAATTCAGCTGCCACCGCGGACAAGAACTCACTGCAGAAAGGTAATTAGAAATTTTTAACAAAAGTCTATTTATTTTAAACCATGTTTCTTTATTTTTGAACCGAATAAGCATTAAAACAACAAAACAAATCGAAAGGCCAGATTAACAATAGAAGAGTTCAGTTAAAATAATACAATAAAGATACGATTTGAATGCCTTTTTCAATAAATAGTAGCTATTGATGTACTAGCTTTTTATTACATCATCACTAGACGTTTTACACCTAATTTAAAACAATAATCAGCACATTTAATTTTAATAATATAAACAAAATATTTATTTTTTGCAAATTTGTAAAACAGAAATACGATAAAAAAGGTTTTATTATTGTACTTTATACAGTTCTGTAGACAATGGTAAATAAACTTATCTTCATAAAAGTTAATTAATGTCTTTATCTTTAATTAGAACTGAGAGCAGGAGTTTGGAGGAAACATCACAAGTTCGAGGCAGAAGTAGAAGAAATGTTGAACGAGATGTTCAACAGTTATAATGGACACATCACTACTAAGGAGGAAGCTTACCTGGCAAACAACTATGGTATAGCTAATGACCATGTTAGTTTATTTTTTTTTCTAGTGTATTCGTGCTGGAAAAGTATTTACAAGTTTTATCAGCTTAAAAATTTAAACAAATTAGGAATTTTTTCTTCACGTTTTAAAATAACTGAATATTTACCATTTGAAAAACACTCAATTATAAAGATTTTGAAAGTAATATAACTTGTAAAAAAACTAGTATTAATTTAGCGTCAAAACCAAAAGTTAAAAAAGTTTCATCCACACTTTAATTCTTAAAACTAAACTTAATATTTGTTTCCCTTTTCTAAAACAGGTACGTAAATGGTTCGCAAGCAAAAGGATGGCACTTTTCAAAAAACATGGTCAAAATAGTCCTGAAGTTAGGGCGGGAAAACTTGAAATGGAAAGGCGAGAAAAATTGCAGATGTATAAAGAAAACAATGTTTATTATAAGCTTTAGAGTTGACCGTTTTTAAAACATTTGCTCAGTTTAATTAGGACAATTTTTATTGTTTTCTACTAAAGTCTAATGACTTTTACTTAAATTGACAGGATAAGTAGTTGTGTATAATAATTCAATTATAGTTTCAGTTTTAATATTCTAAAAAATTGTTTAAAGTCAAACTGACATTTAATAAAATTGAATGAAAGAGCTTTATATAATTTAAATCTTGTTGATGTTATAGATCGACTGTAAACTGTATTTAGAAAAAATTTACTGTTACCTGAATTATACTAAGAAAAAAGTAAATAAAATGTAAAAGTAAAACTGTTTTATAAAACTAAAAACGTAACTAAAGTTTCGTCTATAATTTTAAATTGTATTCTTAAAATTTTTATATAGATTTTAAATTGGAAATAAAATAATGAAGTTATTGTTTTCATGCTGAAAAAAGTTATAACTAAAAAGGTTATTGAAGCATCCATTACACTAAAATTTTAATAACATTAAGCTAACAGACAAATGTCCTACAGAGTTAAAAAAGTATTGCTTTTATGGTACAAATATTTTTTCAGTAGAAATGATAAATAAGCTTTATAAAATGCAATCTTTTTGTCGTGTTCACATTTTTATCAATGTTCAAAACGAGTACAAAAAAGGAATGCAAAAGGTTGCCAGGCAAACTTGTAATAATATTAAATGTAAAAAAGTCAAAATAAAATGCAAAGCTATAAACTGATGTTGGTTAATGTTTAATTGCTTACATGATAAACTTAAAAGGTGTATAAAATTTTTGACAATTTATAATAAAATGCAATCTACCTATGGATTTTATGTTTGATTTGTTTAAATGAAACTTAAACTCTTTTTAACCACCTTTTTTTTATGTTTATCTAAAATCGCTGAATTTGATTAAAAATTATAAATACAACAAAAACTTATTGTATAAGACGTTCTACGACAACAAGTAGGATTTTCAATAAACCTTAGCTGAAATTACGTTTTGCTTTTTAGTAACAAAACGTTGAAATATTTACTTTCCACAAAGTTTGCCAAGGCTAATAATAAAAATACAGGACAATTTTAACAAGCAGTTGGCAGTCCAGGGCTAATTTTTTTTAAAAATAACTTGCAGGCCGCACTGTATAGAAAAATTCCCTTGCTTCTACATTAAAAGAAAGTATATCATACATTTTAAATCTATTTATTTTGTCTTTTTGCTATTGAATTCAAAAATCATGTTTAAAGTTTAGTAGCATTGTTAAATAAAAACTTTAAAAAAATTAAAAAAGTGCTATAAAAACGTAATACTAAATATTAGAACTGCATTTTAAATTTTGATTGTAAGCTTGAACTTTTATCATTTAGGGTACATTTTTTTGCTAGTACATTAAGTTATATGTTAATAATTAAATTATTTATCTATGCTGAAAAATTAAATTTACATACACTTTAACTAACTACTTTAATTAGGTGTTTTTGTTTCTTTAAACCTTAAAATCAAAAGCCCATTGCTAATTGTACAACAAATAAGTTTTTAAAAGATTTAAACCAAAAAAAAACTTAGCTATTTTTACTAGTTTGAATCTATTCTGTATCCAAACTGTGAAAAAACTGATGTACTGTAGTAAAAAATAACCCTAAAGAATGATTGCTATACGAAAAATTAAGTAAACAAAAAAAAATGTTTCTTTATTGAAAACCAACAAATGCTGATTTCTTATCAAGCTAATTAGTTAAATGTATTTGATGTCTTATGTGTGTAACCAATTTGAAATTTAGGTGTTTCTAAAGAAATAAATATTAGCTGTCATTTAAAACACCTATTATAATTAATTACATATATATATATTTTTTTTTAGTTGTTTTTTGCCAATTTATTTAAATTTTTTTTTTATGATACAAAGTATAAGTTTATTCATAAGCTTCATACAAACAACTTACAAAAAAATTCTAAGTAAAACAACCTATTTAAGTTTTGAGTTTTAGTTGTTAGTTAAATAGAAATTATAAATAAGGAAGTTGTCTCAAGATAAAACTATAAGTAGCTTAAAACTGTTGAGAATAATAAAAGTGCTACTAATTAAAAATAAAGACTTTTATATTATATGGATATTTGATGCAGACATAAGTGTTTAAAGATAATTTTGTTAACTTGTACTATACCCACAGTTAAGATTAAGACTAGAAACACTTGTAAGCATTTGTATCAATATGCACTTATCAAATATAATGATCAATTTATTATTTATTATAAACACTGTGTAAATAATTAGAAGTGTAACAGAACAAGAACTCGGAGTTACAAATCACCTGGTAACGTTATGAGTTACAAAAAAAAGTAATAGTTCGATTCCGTAACACGAATATTGGCCTCTAAATATAAGCTTTTTAATAAACAGTATTTATAAAAAACATTTTATTATTAATTTTTATTGAAAGTTTTTTGTAAGTCTTTTTCGTATTTTTTACATCTTTTTACAACTTAAGAACAATTCAAGAAGTAAAAAACATGTTTGAAAATCCATATAAAAAAAAAAGTTACGTTAAAGGAGTAATTTTCGGAGTTTTTAGTCGTATAGCTTTTTCAAACAACTGTAAAACGAAACTTATTTTATTATTTTAAAGTATATTTATGTTATATATCGTTGTTTAATACATTCAATTTAAGGTTTAACCTGTAATTTTTAACACAGAACTAAGAAAGGTACCAGATTGGCTTCTGGGAAATAAAATTAAACTAAACCTTAATAAAACCAGAAGCATGATTCTACATCAATCAAAAAATAGTTTTTGAAAAATATATAGCTAAATGTTAAAATAGGAAAAACAGTTATAACGAATACAGATAGCTATAAATACTTAAGAAATATTTTAGACAGAAATTTAAAATGGACAGAACACATAGAAGCTATAAAAACAAAATTACAAAAAAAAAATGGTGTATTATATAAAACTAGACACTTCTTAAATGAAAAAGCATTATATTTAATCTTTAATTCTTTATTTACGAGCAATGTTATATATGGCTTGTTGTGCTGGGGAAGAGCAATTAAAAAATGTATCAATGGTAACAATTTTCTCATAATTAGAGCACTTAAATGCATACATTTTAAGAAATATGATGATAAAGTAAGAGAATTAAGAATTCAGAAAAAATTATTAGTTGTTGAAAATCTGTATCTATATAAAGTAGATCTGTTTATATCTAAGTTTAACAATTATTTGTTACCAGATAACTACTTTAAAAATTATTATAAAAGTGCAAAAAACATCCTTAATTATGAAACAAGGTCTTCAGAA
Organism: Thalia democratica; assembly: GCF_965202585.1. Taxonomy (NCBI): domain Eukaryota; kingdom Metazoa; phylum Chordata; class Thaliacea; order Salpida; family Salpidae; genus Thalia; species Thalia democratica. Next base: position 137,065 of record NW_028139262.1, read on the forward strand.
ACAAATTTTTATCTTCCTAGATTCAACAGCAAAATAAGTCATAAATAGCTATCCTACAAAGAAAGTAGCTAATGGATTAAGCTACCATTATGTCTAAAAAATCTAAGTCATCTTGGAAAGTTCCAGGACTAACTAAAAATTTATACTTTATATAGTGATTCTCAAAGTCATTAATGATCATTCCTACCTGTCTATTTACTTTTGTTTAAGTAGTTCATAGTATTTGTCATTCAATATCCAAATTTTTATTTAATTTTTTGTACTTATGTCTTTTTTTGTTCAAAAGTTGATTTGTTTGCTTACAGTAAAATTGGTTTAATCTAAGTTAGGGTATTTTCTATCTAGTCATGTTTCAAGATTGTTCTTTATGATTACTATTTTGAATAAGTTCAGAATACTTTAAAAAAATGTTTTAGCTAACAAACTTTCTTTTTTTTTAGCATGCAAATGTAAAAAAATAGTTATAGATGTTTTTGCTTCAGCAGAAAATAAAGTGTTTTGATAGCTAAGATAACTGTTTTAAGCAAACTTAAGTTAAAAAAATTCTTTTTATTTTGGTGGAAATAAAAGAAAAAAATATTTTTTTTTGTGTTTGCAAATGTTGCTTGCTTTCTGTTATTTAAGTTTTAGACTTTTACAAGTATGCAAAAAGAAAAAAAAAGTGCTAAAAAAAACTTTTTAGCACAAAATACTTATAAAAAAAATTCGTAAAAATATTTCAGCGTTTTACACTTTACTTTCTTTAAATAAATTATAATCTATAATTCAAGTAATAACACGTTTGTTATTAGTGTTGAATATCTTCTTTTAAATTTTTATTTAAAGTTATATACATTTTTAGTTCTTATGTTACTAAACAAGATTCAAAGTGAATTATTAAGCACATAATTCAGTTAAATTTCGTTTATTTTCATTTCTTTCATTTTTATTTTTGTTTAACTGATTGTTTTATTACTAAAGATTTAAATATTTAAATGTCAAATATGTGTAGTATCTATGGTGTACGACTTGATAACCGAAAGGTTCCTTTGTACACTAAGTCCTGAGACCAAACTTTTTATGACCTTTTTTTTATCATTCAATAAACAATATTATATAAAATGTGTTTAAATATTAATTTGTTTAATACTCTATAGCTGGATTTCCCTAAGTGGACTAAGTGCCCCCATTATGAGCTATTTTAGAAAATTAAGGGGCCATGATCGGTAAAGGGGCCACAAGGGGAGTATGAGCTAATTATTATCTTAAACACAAACTAGATATTCTGAAGTTGATCATAAATAGCATAAAAATAGGTATTAGGCGTCCATCTTGTTAGAGAGGTCTATAGCTATCTAAATATGTTTTTAAAGGAGCCTTATGAAAAAAGAAACCCCTGCTCTAAAGCTTTTTATTCCTAATAACAAGTAATATTTTTCATTTATTTATTTAAGTACACCAATACTTACCTTTGTGTCGTAGAAAAAGTGTTAATTAAAGAAACAGTATTATAAAAAGTTAATTAATTTCTTTATAAAGTTAAGCTTCAGTTTTATCTATAATAATTTTTTTTTGTTAATGGTAAAGTTGTATGATTGAGTTGGTAATCCAAGTTATAAGAATTAGCTTTACCAAAAAACAATAACGAAAAATGTCATATTCTACCAGTAAAACTTCTTTATGCCAAGTTTAAGTTACTCAGCCTCCCTTAAGGATTTCAAAAAGTCGCCCAAGATGCTTGCAACTTTGAATAATAAACAATATTTGTTACATACTAGGTAATAATTATTATGTTTCGATACGGCTAGTTTAAAAGATTTGTATTACAGTTAACTTTTATAAATTTCTTAATATATAATTTTTAGAATAGGTAAAGACTTAGGTTTTAATACTTCATATATATTTTTTTAGTATAACAAATAATTAAGTTTAACTTCATGTTAGGTTAATCTTAACTACAAAACTAAAGACTTTTTATTCTCTTTTTTTAAATTTTTCGTTTAATAAAGCTTCGAATAATCAAGGCTTTAATTAACCTTAAAACGTTTAATTACCATGGACAAAATTGTTAGTTTTAGTAAGTTTACGTGACTGATAGATTGTATTTAATAACATGGATCTCCTCTTCTAGTTAAATAGAGTCTAAACACCATAGTAAAGTCTAATGAAAGCAAAAATTAACTGCTTACCTTTACAGCAATTTTCATTTATACATACTCATAAGCTAATTAATATAGCCATTTTATCTTAAAAGGTAGTTTAAACTTTATAAGTTAGTTGAGGTCACTTAACCTAAATACAACTAGTTTAAAAGCTGTCATTTTTTAACAAAATATGACATTGTTAAAATACTTAAGCAATGGAATGCTATTTAAAATGAAATTAAGGTTATTGACTTTTTAAAAACAGATTTAAACGTGGTTTTGTCATCAATACCTGTCTTGGACAATGAAGTTAAACTGTATCCAAGTTGTTTACGACTTTGTTAACCGAAAGGTTTCTTTGTACACCCGGTCTTAGGACTAAATATTTTAAGTGTTCTTTTAGTTCAATAAACAATAAATTTAAACTGAAATGTTACTTAAATAGCCAAATCTGTACAACTTACAATTTCTTTCATTGCTAATATATTAAAGTGTGGTTTGCGATTGAAAAGTTTAAACTCTTCCAACGGGTGAAATAAACCAACAATTAAATTTTGAGGGGAAACAAGTCAAGTGAAAACCAAGGAAGAAGTCTCTAAATGTGTTTATATTAAACAACTTATAGCTTCTCGTTAATTTCAAAAATTCGTTGAGGCTTAAACAGAGTTTTGCTTATATGTAAATATAGTGCTTATAGAAACACTTCTTCAACAAAATCTTTTGGATATTTCTACATGAGAAAGATTAAAGTTCTGGTTAATTTTTATCAGACAATAAATAGCTTTCATTATAATTTTATAATTAAAACACGTTGAAGATTAATCTGAGTTTTGCTTATTTGTAAATAAAGCTGCTTTAAGTTGTTATTTTATGTTTAAAAACATAACTTTACTAAGGCTTCACAAAAATCATATCGCAAGACGTATTTAATTTATTTTCCAATAAAGTATTAAACATAAAAAAGACTTCGTATTAACTTCAGTTGAAGAATAAATATTATAATTTTTAAAACAATTTCTTTTTATTATTTATCTGTTTACAGTTTAGTTTAACTTTTAAGTATAATTTACGAAAATAACATACACTGTGATATATTCTGAACAAGTGTTCTTAAGATAACTTTATTCAAATGTATTTTTCAAAAATCCTTAAATTTTTTTTAAATAATAGTATAATTTAGTAACTTATTAACTGCTTACTTCTAGTTTTAAATTTATTTCTACAAGTTAGTACTAACTACTCAATAATAAAATAAAAACGCTTAGTAGTGTTTGAAAGTTATGATCAAGCATTTTTTTTAATAAAAATTTTATGAGTCTAAAGCTAAAGATTGTTTTTGAATCACAAATTTGTCATAAAAATTTGTTCAATAGTTTTCTTTGTACTAGATTCCTTTGCCAATTATGAATATTTTGAATAAAAGTAAAGTTAATAGTTTCAAAACCGTTTTGTCATTTTTAAATTAATGTTATTATCTAATTTAGTTTTACTTAGGTTGTTTATTCTTTAAAAATACTCTTTTCTATACAACTATTTATACAGTTTTTAATATGAACGTACAACATTAGTAACATCCTACTAAGTGGTATGTGAATTAAAGATTCTATTGACTATAAATGAAATAATCACAATGTATACACAAAAACAAAGAACTTTTTTTTAATCAAAAAGCTGTTAAAAGTGTCTTATGGCTACTTTATGTATAACGTACTTTGTAATTATAAACACTTCTGAAGTAAGCTTTTGTATAAACAAACAACTTTTGTATAAAAACTTAGATATAGTTTCAGAGAAAGATAGTTAAAAAAATTCAATAAGCAATTATCTTTATTAGCTTATAAGTATTTATGAGTATTTTATGTTTTTCTTATTTGTGTTTTATTAACTTTTAAATACTTTGTATCTTTTAAACAACTACTAGAAATATATGTTTAAGATTTAAGTAGAAGTTACTTTACTACCATGTAGAAGATGTACTGTACATTGATGTACTTTGATTGTATAAAACTAACTAATTGCTAAAATAAAGTTACTATCAAGTTTTGATTATATAAGTTTATTTTATAGGAATTTATAATTGGGTATTTACTGTAGAATCAAAAGATACTTACAAGTTCTGATTAACAACTTAAACTAACTTTTTATAAGTAGACTAAATAGTTTGAAATGTTTAAATTAAGATTATAATATGTATTACTTTGTTATATTTTTTAACATTAAAAAAATTAAATAATTACAATTTACTTTAACTTATTTAATTAACAAACAGCTATAAAGCCAACACTCTTTGATATCTTAGAAATGAAACATCACAATTTAAAGGAAGTTAATTCATTAAGTTTTAGTAATAAAAACTAAATTTTATAGAGTTTTTCTTATTATAAATTACAGATAACTTTGATCTAATAGCTAAATGGTTAAAATAAAACCTTAAAAAAACTTTCTTAAGTATGTCGTTTATATAAATATTGTTTAAGTGAAATTTTTATTTTTCACTGTGTTTGTATTTAAAACAAATGTTTTATACTACTAATTTAGTTAAACAATTACAATACAAAAATCAATACTTAAAATTTTAGTATATTGACATGATATACAGGAAAACCTTTCGGTCTTCGATCTAACAAATATTTTTTTTGACAGTAATCAAGTAAAAACGCTTTTATCCGATTTTACTTATTCTGTAATAAAATATTTTTTTAGATAGTTGTACTAAAGTGTAAAAAAATGTATTAAAGATTAAGAACAAAATAAAACGCCGAAGTTTTGGTAGCTAAGGAATTAAGAACTCATTGTAAAAATGCTAGTTCTTTTTAAATACGAAATTCATTTTAAGTAAGTACTTTTGTTTAAAGTGGTTCTCAAAAAAAAGGATTAGTTTACGTTAGTTTTCCAACTTACTTTTTTTTTGGGGCATAAATGTTAAAAATAAAGCTTTTATTGTAAAGTTGTCAAGTTCTTCATTACAGCCTTTATAATCATATTCGAACTAAAAAAACCTAAAATCAAAATAGAGGTAAAAAAAACGACAAAGCTCCATAGAACTAACTGCGAGTAAAACTAGAAGCTGCTTTTTTTTTAAACAGAAGTGACCAGAAAAAGTGAGCTGCTAAATTTGATTTTTATTGAAATTAGTTGATGCATATCTTAGATGAAGTGTTCAATGAAGAGCGTCACTAAAACATCAAAATTTCATCAATTGTCTTTATTGAAATTTAAGATTATAACAGCTTGCAATGTTTTCAAATTAAGTTCTCTTTACTAAACCGAAAAATTTTGAGATTAAAACTATACTAAATTTCTATATTTTAAAATTTTTTTGAGTTTAATATTTTTTAAGTATAATTAAAGTAGTTTCAAACAGCAAACTTTTATAAGAAGCTTTAACACGATTATCAATATAAAGGTGAATCCAAATTTTTACTTTTTAAAACTTTTGCTTATAAAAATACTTTTAATAAAAATATAGCTTGTTCAACTAAAAAAATTGAAGTAGTTAAAACTACAGTGTATGATACTAGTTCAGTTTTGCTTTTGTTTATAACCATTTTATTTAAGTCAGATTCCAGATCACTAAACCGTAAAATTGAGCGGTTGTACATTTTTTGTGTGTGATTCTAATAAGTTTTTGTATATAAACATATATAATCATTTTATTAAGTTGTGTTAAGTATAAAAACTTGGAGTTTTTCTTATTTAAAATATTTATTCCTGAAACTATTAAAAGTAACACATTTTAGCTTGCAATGTTTTTGATATACATATTTATTATGTGTGTAAATTTTTTCATCTCTACCTAAAAAGTTAAACTAGTTTTATCTCAGATTGATTCAAAAATAACATTAATCGAAAATTTCAAAAAAGTCTATAAATGTTATATTATAGTTTAGGTTGTTGTTTGTAAATTCAAATAAACAAACTTTAGCTCGACAACTGAAAAAAACAGTTTGTTTTTTTTTTGTTTAGTAATACAGCCTTGCTGAAAACGTTTTGTTAAACAAACAATTTATTGGACTAAAAATTGCTATACTTTTTGTTAATTATTATTATTATGCGAAAAGTTAATCTTACATTTTGTTTATTCAACATCTAAAAACTACAAATTAAAGTTTATTTTATAGTTTAACTAAAAGTAGGTTACTATTTGAAAAACTAGTCGAAAAAATGGATATAAACAAATAGTCTGTTAGCTTTAATGCTTGTTAAAAACTAGTTCAGTCATAATATAAACATTTAAAAAAGTTAATTAGAAAAATACTGAAGAAAGCTTAGAAATAATTTTGTTAAGTTTTAAGACAACAAATTCATAAGATTATAAGATCTATAATAATTGCTGTACAAAAATTAAAGACATTTAATAAATTAAAATATTAAACATTAAAAAGTATGTTGAGAATTTTAATTGTGTTTTAATCTTAGCACAGTATCATTCGTAGAGTTAACATTATGATTCAGCAGCAAAACTAAAACTTATATTGGTTTTAGTTACGTTCCTTTTATTAAAACATTAATTAAACACATGATTGCGCTTAATCAACAAAAGATCAAAATTAATGGTTAAATTTTGTTAAATATAACTTAGTATAAGAGTAAACAAAAGAAAAAATCTTTATAAAAAAATAAATTCAACTAAAAGATCGTACAATCTTAAATTGATATGATTTATGTTTTCTGTTAGTAGCATCTGAGCAAGATATCTAGAAAAGATTTACTGAACTAAAACGAGTAGAATACTTAGGCTGAAAGAAAAGTTATTTCTAATAAAACCTAGAAATACAAAAATAACTCTTCACAAGCTTCAAAAAACTTCAGCGGTCCAAACAGCTGTGAAAAAAAAATGTTGTAGGTTCATAAGTACAAAATGTCAAGAATGATTGTTCATGAAAAATTCTTTGCAGTAGCCGTTCTTAGGTTTAATTTAGACTCCGCATTATTTTAAAAAATTTCTCTGAATTTTTAGTTTTTTATGTTACATAGCCTTAGGCATTTTTTATGTACAAGCTTCAAAGCGAACAAAATATTTGTAGAATCATCTACTATTTTCAAATGCTTGGTACTTACTGAATGTATAATGTTAGTTGACGTTGATATAAGTTTAATAAATGTTAATTTAATTTTGTTTGTTATCTAAGCCTGTGTTATTATATGTTTCCTAAACTGTTTGAACAAAGGTACAACTGTTTTTTTATTAAGTTTCAGTGATAGATTAAAAAAGATTGTCCACTACAAGGCATTATTTTTTGAGAGAAGAAAAAATTAAGAGAAGAGAAAAAATTAAAATGGAGAAACCGTTGTTGCTTGTTAGTAAAAGTTATCATTATAAAAGAGCAGGCTGTTTAAAATATAGTTTTGTTGGCAGTTATAGAAAGTTTTAAATAAATTTATTTTGTTGATGTTTTTATTTTTAAAAACTTTTTTAGTGATTAAAGTGATTGAATTAGTATTCACTACTTAACCTTGTGTAAGTTTTCAGTATTAAAGAAAAATGTTTATTTTGAACACTTTTTTAGTGACATGAATGCTAAAATTAAAGTTATTAACTATACAAGTAAACAAAAACTAATAAAATTTACTTATTAGCTAAATTAAAATATTAGATTTTTATCCGGGAAGTCCCAAAGTAATTACTTATGTTATATATAAATGGAAGTATTTATTTTTATACGATCATACAAAATCTTTAAAAATAGTTTAAGATGTTTTACTTGACCAAGCTAAAAGCTTGACAAGTTAATTTTAATTTTCGTTATTCACATTGCAACAAAAAACTACACTGAACATTTTACAGGTTTTTTTTGTTGCTAACTCAAGTTAATATAATGAATGTCGCCAGCCAGATCCCATCGTACCACGTTTTCCTGTGGGACAAGTCCCAAAACAATGTTGGCAGCTTGGTTATGGCCACTTTGAGAGACCCCATGTACCCGTCCCACGATCGGCTCAACTTCATGACCGGATCGCCTGTTGGACTAATGAAGGTTTCGAGTGGGAGCTGGAATCCCCCAGGTTGGGGAATGAAAAGAGGATCTACGTGATATTGCAGAATCAGTTGGAGGTTGATTTGCAAGCAGCCTACCAGCTTGCACGAGGTAATTAGATTTGTGCAAAATTATTTTTAACTGTTCTTGTACATCTACCTAAATCAAGTTTGCTTTAAACTACCACTCAAGTTTTTACTTTATAGCTATTGTCGGAACCTTGAGTTGTTTTTTACCTTAAAGTTTTCTACAGTTTTCTTCCTGGGGACAAGATGTTGATCGTAGTGGACAAAAGTCCAAACCAAGATCTAAGAAGGCAAGAATGGATCCATCTTAGTTACAGCTATGTAGAGTGCGATCTGAGGAACTTAAACAGACAAAATTTGCTCAACGTTCTTACTAGAGTGAGCCAGGATCCCAGAGAAATCTTGAACAGCGCATACTTCAAGACTTCATAATATAGTATGCACTTTTTTTCATTTTAATGAATGCTAACCTTTTTTCAATTTTCTGGTTAAAAAAGTAGTACAAAGAGATTTTTTATCATTTTTGCTCTAGACCGTTTTATAATATTATTGTGTTTGTTTATTTATCTTAGTTGTCAATAAATGATTTACCAGATAGTTGTTTGTATAAACTTATAATGTTTTATTACAATAAATATTCAAATAGATGTATATATAAACAAACTTAAAAGTTTATTATTCTTATCTATTTAGTTTGCAGTAGTAGTCAAAAGTATTTAAACTAATCAATTTACAATTTGTTAATATTTTTGCTAGTATTGTATTAGATAGTTAGTTCTATAAAGCTAAACGAATAGATAGAGTAAGTTATAATTATTTTTTTATTACAAATAATTTAAGTATTATATACTTACTGAAAGGCTATTTTAATGAAAGACAAAATACATTTTTAACACAAATATCATACACTTCTTATAATTGTTTGTTAAGTTAAAGGTGACTGCGACATTTCATATTTTTTAAGCAGATAATGTTAAAAGAACTAGATTAAGAACAATGTTGAAATTATCCAATTAACATATTAAAGGTATTGAAAGGCCACATTAGTTGTAAACTTTGAAACTGTAAAAAAACATTATGTAAGAAAATACATGACAAAAATATACTTTTCTGCTCTACAAGTTGGTATTTAAATGTATTTGACCTAAACTTAAATTTAATAAATCTAAGGCCTTAGGAATTTTTACAACACTTCTAACGTCTGAAGTGTTTAGTGCTATTTAGAATTTTAAATTTTCACTTCTAATATAAAAGTTTTAAAATTTCTAAGCAGAAAACTGATAACAAAAATAATTGTAACAGTTTTGTTTATTGTGCAACAAAATAATATGTTACACATGACCTGACATGATTGCGTCACATTTTAACGCCGCTAGCCCATTTTTAAACTTAGTAAAACTTAATTAAATTTATTTTGAAACTGTTTGTGTTGATTTATGCTTTTCAACAACTGTATTCATGATTCGTTACACATGACCCGACATGAACGTTACGTCACATTATAAAATTGCTTGCTCATTTTATTATCTTTTACTATCTTTTAAGAGCAGCAACTCCGCATTTTTCCCACCTTCAGTTCTTCATAATATGGTTATTTTTACCTATTTTTTACTGTTACTGCATAACTTTCAGTATAGTTGTTATCACCATGAAAGTGTTTCATTTTATTTGTTTTAACCATAAAATATCTACTAAATTTGTAATACCTACTAAATGTAATATAAAATAAGTTTTATTGACAATATTTTTACTGAAACATAATGATTTACTGTATCATAAACTTGGTTAGCACTGCTAAAAAAACACATACTGGCTATAAAGCTTAAATTATATAATTCAATACCGGACAACTTAATCGAAACAAAATTAAGTTTTGTTGAAGAGTATTACTCAATTCTTTTAGCTAAAAAGCAATATTAAAAAAATAACAAACAAATGTCTGCGTAATTAATTACAAACAAAGTAAAAGCATGCATAAGGTAGCTTGCCCAAAAAGTAGAACAAAAATCTAATTTTATTTCGCAAACATTGATAACTTGTACACTAACCAGTAGGTAGAATTTAGCTATATCTTGATTAGATCGGCCCAAAATTATCAAAATGCTACCTTCAGCTTAACACCAGGTTAAAAAAAGAATTGATTTGTAGGCGGATATATTAAAAAATAATTTACAGACCACTGTATTTTGATAGGAAAATTTGAATAGCTTTTTTCCGGTCCATAACTTATTTAAGATATATAACAGAATACATTTCATTTTATTTAAATACATTTTAGTACTTTCGTAGTAAGGCTCATCAGAAACAGTTTCTTACTGAATTGGAATGAATACAAAATAAAATAAAATCATACTTAAGTTTAAAGTTTTAAGATATAAAATGACATAACAATTAAATTTTAAAAGTTAAATAAGTGCTTTTGCTAAATAAATTTTGTATATTAATAAAACTCGTTAGAATTAAAACAAACTTAATAAAAAAGCGATAAAAATAAAAATTTTAACTTTTTTAAAAATAAAATTAAACAAGAAACTAATTACTTCAGAATTACTAATATAAGGATTTAAAAAGTCTAGTTTGGTAAACGAACTTTTTTCTGCTCGCATATACTGGGCTTTAAAGATTGAATACATAAGGCTCTCTGAATTTGCAATTGAAAATAGTTCTCCGCTTTCACAAGGCTGAAAATTATCCTTTTTATAATTTTTAACACACTCAGGATTGTCCAACAAATGTTGCCTAATCGCCGAGAAGTATTTTTTCATTGGTTTCTCAGAACAGCCATCAAACAAATTTTCCAAGACTTTCAGAACATGTTGATCGATTCTTACATGAAACCTTCGAGATTTTTTTCCCACTTAGTCACTACCACAGTGACAACTAAATTTTTAGATGACTTGTAATAATTCAGTAAGAAACTATTTTTGATGAGCTTTACTACGAAAGTACTAAAAAAAAATTTTAAGAAAATGAAATGTATTCTGTTATATACGTTAGAAAGAAAATTCTTTTAAAGCCTAAATTATCATGAAATTATCATTTTATAAAGTTAATATCAATTCATAAAATTATCATCTGTCCTAGAAAAAACGTTAAAAGGTACCCGAGTGGTGTGCGACTCGATAACTAAAGTTTTTTTTTTACGCACCAGGTCCCAGGAACAAATATTTCTAATGATAACTTTGATTGAAAAATGAAGCACGTTTATTTATACTTATGAAAAAAAGATCAGTTTAATTTGATTTGCTTAATTTTTTTAGTTCATTTGCTGGCCTAACAAACCTCGCAAGCTGTAAATAACATACTTCTATATATATTAAAAAAGAACTACAGTTTTTAAATCTTAGAAACATTATAACAAATTAAAGTGAGTGTGAACAGCTTGAACAATTTGTTTTTAAATGTTCAAACTTTGGATCTAACTATTTTCTTTATCTTAATAGCTAATTGTTTTTTTTTCCAGAGAACGGTCCTTTATCTTTAAATTAAAAAAATAATTCATTTGATTGGGGTTTGGTTTTTTTGAGTGGGGCACCGTAAAAATAATTGGGATTTTTAATAAGTTTTTTTATTTCATGACTTCGAGTAAAAAAAATATAATAATAATATTGTTTTTAATCTTCTTAAAAATATGTTAATGAACGGCTATAATGTTATTTTTACTAATTGTCAATATTTTGCACATTTTGGCCTTATGGGTTTTTTTTATGAATTTTATGAATTATGAATTCAAACTCATAAAATAAAAAATCATAAAAACTCTATTAATGCCAAATTAATCAAAATATTGACAGTTAATTAATAAAAATTATAGTCATTTATAAATATATAATTATTTTGAATATTTAAAAAAATATTATTATTATTATTTTTTTAATCAAGCTCATAAAATAAAAGAAATTATAAAAAAACCCAATTTTTTCAAAGGGGCTCTACTCAAAAAACCAAACTCCAATCCAATTTTTTTTTTATTAAAAAAAGAATCGTTCTAATTAATAAAATAAAAAGTTTCTAATTAGCTACATATTAACATAAGTAAAATAAGATCCAAAGTTTGGACATTTAAAAAATATTATTCAGGCTAACTTCACACTCGTCAAATTAAAAAGATTATAAACCCTGTATGGTCATATTATTTATAGAAAGACAAAATAATGCACTAAAAAAGTTTGATCCAAGGACCTGGTGTACAAAAACCTTTCATTCATCGAAATATTTGGTAAATGGTTTAATAAAAAAAAATATTTAGAAACAGTCCAAGTCGTTAAAAAATTTAAATTTAAACAAAGAAAGTTGATGACATTTTGATGTTTAAGTGATTAACGCCTTTAATCGAACACTTCATCTAAGATATGCAACAACTGATTTCAATAAACATCAAAATTTAGCTGCTCATTTTCTCTGGTCACTTTTGTTCAAAATTAGTTGCACCTTCTCATTTTACTTGCAGTTATTTCTATTATTCTTTGCCGTTTTTTTTCACCTCTATTTTGATTATAAAGGCTTTCAAGAAGAACTCGTCAAATTTACTATAAAAGCCTTGTTTTTAATATTTTCGCCCGAAAATATTAGTTATTAAGAAAACTAATTTGTGGTAATTTTTATCTTAAATAATTTCTTTGAAGACAACCCAAAAGTGCCTACTCAACAAGAATTTCGTAATTAAAGATAACTAGCACAAATAAAAAGATGCAGGTTAAAAACAAAGTTAATCAATAAAAGAAGATGATTGAACCGTAGCCTCTTTTTTTAACAAACTTAAAAAGTAACTTAACTGAAATATTATTTTTCTTTAGTACTAAAATGCATAAAAATTCACATGTTTGCAATTAGTTTACTGCCTCTTTGTTTTAAATAAAACTTTTACAAGTTATAAGTTTTTTAAATGATTGTAATGTTCTAAAAACAGAGAAGTTCATTTGCTGGTATTTCGATAAAAGTATAAGTTGCTATTATATATTACTTATATTAGATGATTGACTCTTTTTAACATTTTTTACAGCTATATGTTTAAAACTAAGCAGATTGCTCGTATTAAATACATTTTATGTTAATTAGACTAGTGTTTTTCAGAAATTGTACTGTGCAAATGCATTTTTGTTAAGTATGAAAATACATTTCGTTACGTGTTTAGTTTGTTGGTTTCGAACATGTTTTTTTTTAGCAGATTTTATGTTTCATAAACCAGTAAACAATTGAAAAGTTTTATGCTAAAAAAGAACTGAGTTAATTAATTGAACAGAACTACATTAATTAATTTAAGTTGCAAATAGCTGTTAAACAGTGCAGGGTATTCAGATTGTAAAGAACTAGTCATAATAGCTAGAATTTTCGGGTTTTTTTCGCTATCATACCTGATTTATTACAATAATTATGAAAGTTTGGTATTTTTGGTTGCTTTGATCGTAAAAATTTGTTCAAACACGTCTGTAATACTACAATTTAAAAACATTATGTTGCACTTTGGTACTAGTTTATATGAAAGTTAGGTCATTTAGAGGTGTGCTTGAAGCTATAAGTATTATTGTTGCTAACATTTTTTTAACTACCTGTAATGCGATTTTGCTCGTAATAGAATATAATTTATCTTCTAGACTTAACAACCATATTTTACAGGTAAAAAATTAAAAGCAAACATTTTTATTTCAAAACTTTATTTCAAGTTTATATTTTAATACATAGTATGTATGTCCTGATAATAGCAGTTTTCATAGCTTTTTTAAGTGATTTCTCAAATAAAAGCGATAATAACAAAGTAAAGCAATTATTTAAAAATAAAACACAGTAAAAAATAAAGCATCATAAGAATCAAAACACTGTTTAAAAGACATATTTAAGAATTAAAAAATAACAGTAAAATAATAGCAACTCGGATGTTAAATTCCAAGAATACTATAGGTTATTACAACACATGCTCTTAAAAGTATAACTATATATACTAGTTACCTTATTCTACATAGAAATGTTCCATTTATTTTTTTTTGTTTTAATTTTTTAACATCAAATGGTAAAGGCTATTTAAAAACATACCTTTTTATTTTCAATTTACTGAAATTCTACTTGTGAGTTGTATAACCATAAAGTAAAACTTTCTGTAAACAGTTACTTTTAGTTAGATTAATAACAAAGTAAAATGGTATATAAATATATACATAGCATAAAAACATTTGCTTATACTTTCTACACATAAAAAAAGTTAGTTTATGTTGACAATCACAACATTTCAGTATCTTTTGAAACTACAGTAATTCCCTAATTTAAAACATGTATAAGTTTGATAGTATTATACTGTAAATATTGTTTAACTTTTTTTTTTAATGGATTAATTATACATTTTTTAGACA
>NW_028139263.1:0-2500 GCF_965202585.1 Thalia democratica
TTATAATAATGAAGCTTTTGTATAATATTTCAATTACAGTGAACTTTAAGTAAGATAAGTTTTTTTTTTGTAATAACTACAAAATTGGTATTTTAGTTTATTATTAGTAACTAAATATTTATATTTATTATATTTAAAAAAAAACTTCTATACTAACTCTAATTTCAAAGCATATTAAAACATACAAATTTTACCAACTAAATATTTATTTTTATTTTTATTATTATAACTTTCAAACATAAGCTTGTATACCTTATATACCTATATACCTCATATAGTAGGCTTGACATAACATTATTTAATTCTTTTTGTTTGAAATAAACTCATTTAGTTATTAGTAAATTATAACATAAATGTTTATAACAATAAAACTAAGATTTAGCTTTTGAGTTAGTAAACTTTGATAGTTTTCTTTTAAAAGTTTAATAGTCCTTATTTAAGTTCAAACAAAATTGCTATATATTTAATACACATACAAAAGTAAACTAAGTAAACGTAACTCAATAGTCTCTTTTAAGTAAAAGTAATTACAAATACATTAAGTTAATACAAAACTTTAAAAAGCTTTTGCTAGTATCTGTTGGTAACAGTAAATAACTTATTATGACTCACAATACAAAAGTTCAAAATTTATTTTTGTTTGATTTTTCAAGTAGCCAGGCTTTTAGTTGTTTGTGGACAAAAAGACTTTTAAGTTTTAGTATAAAAGACTAATTGTATTAATTTTAACTCAGAAAATTGTACTCTACAAGATGGTGCCATTATTTTTTCGATATCTCAAACTGGTCAAACCACTTTTTTAGCGCTTTAATTGGTTTAAACAGCAAATAACGTTATCTGATTGGCTAAGGTTTTTGTTTTCTAATAACTAGAATTTTCTTTTCTTTTAAGCGTTAAAGAAATGTAAATAAACGAGTAATAAGTATAAATAGGTCAGAAAGAAAAATAAAACAAAAAAGATGAATTCAAAAAGTAAAAGCCTACGGCACGTGGTATTCCCAAGCGGTCACCCATCTAAGTACTAACCACGCCCGACACTGCTTAACTTCCCAGATCGGACGAGATGGGGTGTGCTCAGTGTGGTATGGTCGTAGGCGTTTGAAAGCGTTTACAAGCCTTTATAAACCCTTCGGTTTGTTTAAAAAACCTATTTGCACTTAATTTACAATCGATTTGATATTTTAAAATTATTCCTTATAAAATTTTAACTTGATGTAAGTATTTTTTTATTAAAACCTTTTTTTTTTGGTGTTTTAATTACAATTACTCCCTGCAACTTTATTAAAAACTTTGTTTAAAAGATTGTTAACTATATTCTATATTTAATACTATGATAATTAGAAGTAAAGTTTATTAAGTGATTAAACTAAATAAAAAATATTGTTAAAATAAACATTTCGGTAACATGTTGTGTTTAGTTTGTTTTACTATTTCTCATTGTTCTATTTATAGATGGACTTATATATACAAGAATATTTATAGTTAGTTATAGTTTTCTAAAGAATATCTCATACTACATCAGATTTTACGAATAAATAATTTATAACTTATAATTATATAACTTATAATTATAGATTATATAATAAATATAACTTAATTTAAGGTAATAAAATATTTGACGTTTAATTTAATAACTCAACTATGTTTATGTTATAAAATGATAGTATATAATACACATACATTATAATAATATGTATAACTAGTTGTTTACTTTAAAATGAATAATTAAGTGGAAGAATTAAAAGAACTCACATTTTTGAAGAGAGCGTGGAAAACCAGAATAGTCTTTTAAAACTTTTATTAAATTATCGATAAATATAAAATACAATAGAATTAAACATATAAACGTAACTGTGGTTGCTTAGAAACTAAACAAGAAATTTTTTAATAAAATATAAAATAATTATTATATAGAAGTAAAATAAAAATAAAATAAAAGTAATATAAATTATATCTTTTAACTAAATAACAATCACGAGCAATATTAGCGCAATGTCAGAGTATGAATTTATAATAAAGGAATTGCTTCCTTGGTGTTGATACTTACCTTATTCAAATAGAATACATTTTCAGCGATCAGGCTTGTATTTATTTTAGCGCGCGTAACACAACGTTTGTGGGTTTCGGCACACTTTTGTCGATAGTGGGCGCCCCGCCTCTTAAGTACAGAAATTTCGGGAATTTTCGATTTTTGGAATTCTGACTCGACAGATCGTTTTTATTTGGTCCAGAGACCCCGTAAAAAATTTTTCAGCCCATTTGAAGCATGATGAAAAAATGTTATTTCGACCCCCTTTTTTTAGGGGTTACGGGGACATCGACCCATTTTTTGGGAATAAAAAACTCCTAGAAAAGGACCACTTTTCTTCTTTTTTCGAATTTCGACTTTTTATTTTTTTGGAAAATTTTTCTATTTTCTTTGTTTGTTCTATTATAAGGTCAAAAATATTTTTTTGAGCTTTGCAACGCATAAGGACTAACGTAAGGTAAGTTTTAAAAG
>NW_028139263.1:7500-17500 GCF_965202585.1 Thalia democratica
CAGACCAGCTGTCTTTGACGACACGCTCCTTAATTAAGAAACGAGTCGCAGGCACTTTCAAACTAATGAAAGGATCGGTGTGTTAAAGACCCTGAGACGGACGTGGCCCCAGGATTACCCGAGGCCGCAATACGCGTTCAGAATATCGATGCTCAATGTGTCCTGCAATTCACATTACTTCTCGGAGCTAGCTCCGTCCTTCATCGACGCTCGAGCCGAGTGATCCACCGCTAAGAGATCTCTCGTGTTAATCAATCTCAATGCAACCAAAAAATCGTGTTCAAAAAGAAGCGGCCGCGCCAGCACTTGCGTGCTGAATTATTACTCCCGCTGTCAGGAAGCAACGCGACCGAACTATAACAGTTACAGGGCTCGGTCCCTTCGAAGAAGAGACGTCGCTTGAAATCAAATTTCGATTCGTTAATGATCCTTCCGCAGGTTCACCTACGGAAACCTTGTTACGACTTTTACTTCCTCTAAATGATCAAGTTCGATCGTCTTTTCGAACACCGGCGAGTGCGTTGCCGCACGTACCAGGCTCAATCGGAGGACCTCACTAAACCATTCAATCGGTAGTAGCGACGGGCGGTGTGTACAAAGGGCAGGGACGTAATCAACGCAAGCTAATGACTCGCGCTTACTGGGAATTCCTCGTTCAAGGGAAACAATTGCAAGTCCCTATCCCTAGCACGACCGGGGTTCAACGGATTACCCGGACCTTTCGGCCTAGGGAACACACGATGATCCGGTCAGTGTAGCGCGCGTGCGGCCCCGAACATCTAAGGGCATCACAGACCTGTTATTGCTCAATCTCGTGTGGCTAAACGCCACTAGTCCCTCTAAGAAGTTGTCTCCGACCCAATGGGTCGAGCAGCTATTTAGCAAGTAAGAGTCTCGTTCGTTATCGGAATTAACCAGACAAATCGCTCCACCAACTAAGAACGGCCATGCACCACCACCCACAGAATCAAGAAAGAGCTCTCAATCTGTCAATCCTCGCTGTGTCCGGGCCGGGTGAGATTTCCCGTGTTGAGTCAAATTAAGCCGCAGGCTCCACTCCTGGTGGTGCCCTTCCGTCAATTCCTTTAAGTTTCAGCTTTGCAACCATACTTCCCCCGGAACCCAAAGACTTTGGTTTCCCGGAAGCTGCCGGACAGTTCTTAAGTTCGACACTGCCCGATCGCTAGTCGGCATCGTTTAAGGTCAGAACTAGGACGGTATCTGATCGTCTTCGAACCTCTGACTTTCGCTCTTGATTAAAGAAAACATTCTTGGCAAATGCTTTCGCAGTCGTTCGTCTTGCGCCGATCCAAGAATTTCACCTCTAACGGCACAGTACGGATGCCCCCGTCCGTTCCTATTAATCATTACCTCGTGCTCCGAAAACCAACAAAATAGAACCGAGGTCCTATTCCATTATTCCATGCAACATTATACAAGCGTAAAGCCTGCTTTGAACACTCTAATTTTTTCAAGGTAAACTTGCCGGACCACCGCAACACTCAGTTAAGAGCACCGCGAAGGCACCGACCAACAAGAACAACGAGGCCAGTGCTAGCCTTTCGACCGACCAACCTCGCCGTCCCTATATCCAACTACGAGCTTTTCAACCGCAACAACTTAAATATACACTTTTGGAGCTGGAATTACCGCGGCTGCTGGCACCAGACTTGCCCTCCAATGGATACTCGTTAAAAAGTTTAAAGTGTACTCATTCCAATTGCAGGACCTCGTACGAGGTCTGCATTGTTATTTTTCGTCACTACCTCCCCGAGCCGGGAATGGGTAATTTGCGCGCCTGCTGCCTTCCTTGGATGTGGTAGCCGTTTCTCAGGCTCCCTCTCCGGAATCGAACCCTGATTCTCCGTCACCCGTTACAACCTCGGTAGGCCGATACCGTACCGACGATAGTTGATAGGGCAGTTGCTTTAATGAGATGTCGCCAGCACTAGGCCGTGCGATCCGCAAGCTTATCCAGAGTCACCATTGTAACGACCCGAAAGCCGGTTAGTTTTGGTCTGATAAATGCGCGCCTCACGTCAGTTCGGCGCTTTACGCATGTATTAGCTCTAGAATTGCCACAGTTATCCATGTAAAAGCGTACAATCAAATGAACCATAACTGATTTAATGAGCCATTCGCAGTTTCACTGTACGTGAGCTCGTACTTACACTTGCATGGCTTAATCTTTGAGACAAGCATATGACTACTGGCAGGATCAACCAGATAACTATCCGAGGGCGTTTAAACCCGTTGCTCGACTGAGCGTTTTTACTGTATAAATACAGACCTTTTCTATCACTCGGCTTAAAAGCCTTGCGAACGTTACTGAAAGTCGGCGCCGGCCTTTTGCTGTTTAAAGCGCCAGCCCGCGTCGACTGCAGCATGCAGCTATACAACTGACTGTTCTTTCTCCCGACCAACCGTTTGCCTTCTGCCGGTTAACTCGTCAGCAGCAACACGCCATCTGTCTGCTGCAGTTACCCGCCTCGAGCCGTGCCTGCCTGCGTCGGCTACTCGTCTCGACGACTTCGCAAAGCTATAAGCCTACCGCCGCTGGACGCTTGTAGTTTTTCATACGCTGCTCCGATGCGTTTACATAGCACGTTCGCCGCCGCTGCAATAGCCGCGCCTCGGGTGCTAAACAGTAATGCTTTAAGCCCGCTTTCTCGCCAAGTCGACCGAACGCACAAACACGTCTCTCTCACTAGTGTAAAGTAATGCATACGTGTATGATGCTCAAATGTTGCTGTTGAACTTTTTTGCCGATTTTTCCCGATTTTTTTTTAATTTCTTTGTTTCTTTTCAATTTTTTTAATATTTTAAGCTTATTTATGCTACGTTTAAATGTTTTAATACTTTTTTTATACTTTATTTAATATGTTTAAAAGAAATAAATAAAAAATAATATATATAAACTACTTTTTTTAATGTTTTAAATATGTTTGTTTATTATAAATAAGCTTTATTTGTATTATTTTTTATTTAAACTTACTTTTTAAATCTTTATATTTGTTTTATCGTTTTAAGCACATTGCGATAAATATAATAAACAAAAAATTGATTAAAAATAATAATAATAAAAAAAAAAAAAAAAAAATAACATAAGCTTATTTTATATGTTTCATTTTATTTTTATTTAAACTTACTTTTCAAACCTTAATACTCGTTTTATTTTTTTAAGCAGATCGCGATAAATATAATAAACAAACAATTAAATAAAAATAAATAAAAATGAAAAAAAAAAAAAAAACATAAGCTTATTTTATATGTTTCATTTTATTTTTATTTAAACTTACTTTTCAAACCTTAATACTCGTTTTATTTTTTTAAGCAGATCGCGATAGATATAATAAACAAACAATGAAATAAAAATAATAATAATAATAATAATAAATCATAAGCTTATTTTGTACGTTTCATTTTATTTTATTTAAAACTTACAATTTAAACTTTTGTATTTGTTCTATTCTTTTAAGCACATCGCGATAAATATAATAAGCAAACAATTAAATAAAAATAATAACAAATAAATAAAACAATACGGCTAAACTATAAAAAGAAAACTAAATAACTGATAAATACTTGTAAAACATTATTTGAAACATGTATTTTGAAACACAACACGATTGATTTATATTTGATAATATATTTTTAATTTGTGTAGTTCATTTAAAGTAGTCTCCCTTTTTGCTTCTGGTTTTATTAGAGTTATATATAACAATAAATGATGTAGTTTATTTAAAGTAGTCTCCCTTTTTGCTTCTGGTTTTACTTGAGTTACATAACGTTAAATAAACATACTTAATAAACGTAACCATCAATACTGTCATTTTAATAAAACTAAGTACAAATACATTGAATTAACATAGAACTTTAAAAAGCCTTTGCTAGTATCTGTTGGTAACAGTAAATAACCTATTATGACTCACAATACAAGAGTGCGAAATTTATTTTTCATTTGATTTTTCAGGTATTTATTTATTTGTGGAAATAAACTTTTTTATTACATTAGAAACTAATTGAATTTTTCCTATAACTATACCTATTATTATATTTAGTATGCTTAAAAGTAATAAAATGAAACGTCGCGATTATATAATAAACAAACAATCAAACAAACAAAGAAATAAAATAAAAAACTATTTTTTTAAACTTATATTTCAACTATATGTCTTATTTTATTTTCATTTAAACTTACTTTAAACCTCTGTATTTGTTATATATATTTAAACACAATACGATTAAACTATAAGACAAACAACAACATAAAATAATCACATTAATAAATACACTAAGCAAATAGCTAGAATAAATATAAATAGTTCAATATATACAATATATTTCTTCCATTTTTAAGTTACTTGTTAAACATATTTATTTAAACATGTTTCTTTAGAATATAAAACTAACAGTTCTACAAATAAAGAAATTAAAAAGCCAATACACATAACACTAACTTTTCATAAATTAGATATGCAAATATGAACAAAATAATAACTAAATTGTAAAGCTTTTGTAAACTGTAAACTTATAAACTTATAATAATAATTGCATATTCACTATTCACAATAGCTTTTTATTTAGTACACAACTGGTCTGTAAGTTGTGTAGTTTATTGAAAGTATAATCCCGTTTTGCTTCTGGTTTAAATAAAGTTATACAACACATACTAAAGTAAATTAAATAAAGTAATTCACTACTATCTATTAAATACATTAATTTAAATTAAAGTGAACTTTGAACTTATAATAATAATTGCATATTCACTATTCAGAATTGCTTTAAATTTAGTACACAACTGGTCTGTAAATTGTGTAGTTTATTGAAAGTATAATCCCGTTTTGCTTCTGGTTCAAATAAAGTTATACAACACTTACTAAAGTAAATTAAATAAAGTAATTCACTACTATCTATTAAATAAAACCAATTTAAAAAATACATTAATTTAAATTAAAGTGAACTTTGAACTTATAATAATAATTGCATATTCACTATTCAGAATTGCTTTAAATTTAGTACACAACTGGTCTGTAAATTGTGTTGGTTCTATTCAAGTACTCTCCTTGTTTGTTTTGTTTTAGTTGTATTTATTTTTAGATACTAGCACATTCAATACACATAATAAAGTAAACCAAATAAACTCTATTAATTTAAACTAAGTACAAATACATTAAGTTAATACAAAACTTTAAAAAGCTTTTGCTAGTATCTGTTGGTAACAGTAAATAACTTATTATGACTCACAATACAAAAGTGCAAAATTTATTTTCGTTTGATTTTTCAAGTAGCTACGCTTTTATTTGTTTATGGACAAAAAGACTTTAAAGTTTTAGTATAAATGACTAATTGTATTAATTTTAACTCAGAAAATTGTACTCTACAAGATGGTGCCATTATTTTTTCGATATCTCAACCTGGTCAAACCACTTTTTTAGCGCTCTAATTGGTTTAAACAGCAAATAACGTTATCTGATTGGCTTACGTTTTTATTTGCTAATAACTAGAATTTACTTTTCTTTTAAGCGTTAAAGAAATGTAAATAAACGAGTAATAAGTATAAATAGGTCAGAAAGAAAAATAGTACAAAAAAGATGAATTCAAAAGGCAAAAGCCTACGGCACGTGGTATTCCCAAGCGGTCACCCATCTAAGTACTAACCACGCCCGACACTGCTTAACTTCCCAGATCGGACGAGATGGGGTGTGCTCAGTGTGGTATGGTCGTAGGCGTTTGAAAGCGTTTACAAGCCTTTATAAACCCTTCGGTTTGTTTAAAAAACCTATTTGCACTTGATTTACAATCGATTTGATATTTTAAAATTAATCCTTATAAAATTTTAACCTGAATTAACCTTTTTTTTTCTTTTTTTTATCAACAGTTACTCCCAAACTGTACTAAAACTGTATTGTAACTGTACAAAAGTGTTTGTTTAAATAATTGCTATCTATAAATTACCTAAGACCAGGACAAGTAGAAGTAAAGTTTATTGAATTATTAAACTAAATAAATAAAATAAAATCGTAAAATAAAATAATACAATATGTTTACAATTTGTCATTGATCTATCCATTTATGTTATTGCATTACAAATACAAACATTGCATACATTCAAGAGTATTATTCATCAATCTTTTCAATATAATAAGTTTTAAATTTATATTTATATATATATTTATTTTTAAATAATTCCTGACATTTTAGACTACCTGAGATTTTTTTTTAATTAAATTAATTTTAGTAATTAAATACTTGACGTTCTAGTTTTTTTAATTTGATAACTCAACTATGTTTATTTTTTTTTTACTAATTTTAAAATTATTATTATACAATATATTTGTTATATTATATTTATTTTATTACTTAAACTTATTATATACATTTAATATATAATATTATTAAATAATTTTATTAACGAATTAAAAACAAAATATTATTATTTTATTATTATTATATTATTAACTTAGTGTTTTATTTTAAAGATATATTAAAAAACTAAACAGATATTACCCCTAAAAAATTTTGTTAATAATATATAAAAAGTACTCAAATTCAGATTCGGAAATATATATACTGTTTTTTTTCATCAATATTGCAGGTCTGCGTAGCCGGGGGCTGTAATCTAGCTGCCAGCAGGCCTGAAATGGTGGCCACTATTGTTCAATGTTCAACTTCAAATTCTTTGAGATTATACTGTACTATCTATCTATCTATCTAACAAATCTATCTAACAAATGTTGTTCAATCTAGGTTGTGGGTACTTGGGTCGAGTAATGCCTTTGACTTACAATCTGTTGTGGATTGTCAATATTCCTCTATCTATCAATAAACAAATCTATCTAATAAATGTTGTTCAATCTAGGTTGTGGGTACTTGGGTCGAGTAATGCCTTTGACTTACAATCTGTTGTTGATTGTCAACATTCCTCTATCTATCAATAATGATTATATTCAATATTAAATGTTGATTAATTCAGTTGTAAGAAAACCAGTGCGCTGGTTAGGTTGGGTAAGGCCTTCGACTTACAATCTTGGGGATTATCAACGTTCATCACAAGTACAGTAACGATCTCATTGAATTTCCAGTTGGAACATTGGATTGTAGTGGTGGCCTACTCTTTTTTGCCTAGTTTGACAAACTATTGTATATATATTGTATAACTTTATTTGTATTATTTTTTATTTAAATTACTACTTATTATTAAAGAATTAAATTTTCTCCATTGTTTTCTCCATCGCGAACATTAAAAAAAAAACTATGTATTTGAACTAATGCTTATTTTATATGTTTTGTTTTATTTTTATTCAAACTTACTTTAAACCTCTGTATTTTTTATACAATAAGATTAAACTATATAACAGAAAAATAATTAAATAATCAAACTATTGAATAAGCAGTTAATTAGTGTGTTTTTTTTAGGCTTCTTTCATTTTTAACTTACTTGTTAACCATATTTCTTTTATTAAAGTATAAAACTAACAGTTACTAAAATAAAATAATCATAAAGTCAATACACAAAACACTAACTTTTTATAGTTTAAATATGCAAACATGAATATAGTTATGAAGTAAAGTTATTCAAAGCTTATAATAATGAAGCTTTTGTATAATATTTCAATTACAGTGAACTTTAAGTAAGATAAGTTTTTTTTTTGTAATAACTACAAAATTGGTATTTTAGTTTATTATTAGTAACTAAATATTTATATTTATTATATTTAAAAAAAAACTTCTATACTAACTCTAATTTCAAAGCATATTAAAACATACAAATTTTACCAACTAAATATTTATTTTTATTTTTATTATTATAACTTTCAAACATAAGCTTGTATACCTTATATACCTATATACCTCATATAGTAGGCTTGACATAACATTATTTAATTCTTTTTGTTTGAAATAAACTCATTTAGTTATTAGTAAATTACAACATAAATGTTTATAACAATAAAACTAAGATTTAGCTTTTGAGTTAGTAAACTTTGATAGTTTTCTTTTAAAAGTTTAATAGTCCTTATTTAAGTTCAAACAAAATTGCTATATATTTAATACACATACAAAAGTAAACTAAGTAAACGTAACTCAATAGTCTCTTTTAAGTAAAAGTAATTACAAATACATTAAGTTAATACAAAACTTTAAAAAGCTTTTGCTAGTATCTGTTGGTAACAGTAAATAACTTATTATGACTCACAATACAAAAGTTCAAAATTTATTTTTGTTTGATTTTTCAAGTAGCCAGGCTTTTAGTTGTTTGTGGACAAAAAGACTTTTAAGTTTTAGTATAAAAGACTAATTGTATTAATTTTAACTCAGAAAATTGTACTCTACAAGATGGTGCCATTATTTTTTCGATATCTCAAACTGGTCAAACCACTTTTTTAGCGCTTTAATTGGTTTAAACAGCAAATAACGTTATCTGATTGGCTAAGGTTTTTGTTTTCTAATAACTAGAATTTTCTTTTCTTTTAAGCGTTAAAGAAATGTAAATAAACGAGTAATAAGTATAAATAGGTCAGAAAGAAAAATAAAACAAAAAAGATGAATTCAAAAAGTAAAAGCCTACGGCACGTGGTATTCCCAAGCGGTCACCCATCTAAGTACTAACCACGCCCGACACTGCTTAACTTCCCAGATCGGACGAGATGGGGTGTGCTCAGTGTGGTATGGTCGTAGGCGTTTGAAAGCGTTTACAAGCCTTTATAAACCCTTCGGTTTGTTTAAAAAACCTATTTGCACTTAATTTACAATCGATTTGATATTTTAAAATTATTCCTTATAAAATTTTAACTTGATGTAAGTATTTTTTTATTAAAACCTTTTTTTTTTGGTGTTTTAATTACAATTACTCCCTGCAACTTTATTAAAAACTTTGTTTAAAAGATTGTTAACTATATTCTATATTTAATACTATGATAATTAGAAGTAAAGTTTATTAAGTGATTAAACTAAATAAAAAATATTGTTAAAATAAACATTTCGGTAACATGTTGTGTTTAGTTTGTTTTACTATTTCTCATTGTTCTATTTATAGATGGACTTATATATACAAGAATATTTATAGTTAGTTATAGTTTTCTAAAGAATATCTCATACTACATCAGATTTTACGAATAAATAATTTATAACTTATAATTATATAACTTATAATTATAGATTATATAATAAATATAACTTAATTTAAGGTAATAAAATATTTGACGTTTAATTTAATAACTCAACTATGTTTATGTTATAAAATGATAGTATATAATACACATACATTATAATAATATGTATAACTAGTTGTTTACTTTAAAATGAATAATTAAGTGGAAGAATTAAAAGAACTCACATTTTTGAAGAGAGCGTGGAAAACCAGAATAGTCTTTTAAAACTTTTATTAAATTATCGATAAATATAAAATACAATAGAATTAAACATATAAACGTAACTGTGGTTGCTTAGAAACTAAACAAGAAATTTTTTAATAAAATATAAAATAATTATTATATAGAAGTAAAATAAAAATAAAATAAAAGTAATATAAATTATATCTTTTAACTAAATAACAATCACGAGCAATATTAGCGCAATGTCAGAGTATGAATTTATAATAAAGGAATTGCTTCCTTGGTGTTGATACTTACCTTATTCAAATAGAATACATTTTCAGCGATCAGGCTTGTATTTATTTTAGCGCGCGTAACACAACGTTTGTGGGTTTCGGCACACTTTTGTCGATAGTGGGCGCCCCGCCTCTTAAGTACAGAAATTTCGGGAATTTTCGATTTTTGGAATTCTGACTCGACAGATCGTTTTTATTTGGTCCAGAGACCCCGTAAAAAATTTTTCAGCCCATTTGAAGCATGATGAAAAAATGTTATTTCGACCCCCTTTTTTTAGGGGTTACGGGGACATCGACCCATTTTTTGGGAATAAAAAACTCCTAGAAAAGGACCACTTTTCTTCTTTTTTCGAATTTCGACTTTTTATTTTTTTGGAAAATTTTTCTATT
>NW_028139263.1:22500-32500 GCF_965202585.1 Thalia democratica
TCACTTAACTTATTCTCGAGCACCTACCGTCGTTGCTACCTCACCCGAGGCCAGCAGGCTGCTCACGCTTCAGCTGTGAAATCGCCAGACCAGCTGTCTTTGACGACACGCTCCTTAATTAAGAAACGAGTCGCAGGCACTTTCAAACTAATGAAAGGATCGGTGTGTTAAAGACCCTGAGACGGACGTGGCCCCAGGATTACCCGAGGCCGCAATACGCGTTCAGAATATCGATGCTCAATGTGTCCTGCAATTCACATTACTTCTCGGAGCTAGCTCCGTCCTTCATCGACGCTCGAGCCGAGTGATCCACCGCTAAGAGATCTCTCGTGTTAATCAATCTCAATGCAACCAAAAAATCGTGTTCAAAAAGAAGCGGCCGCGCCAGCACTTGCGTGCTGAATTATTACTCCCGCTGTCAGGAAGCAACGCGACCGAACTATAACAGTTACAGGGCTCGGTCCCTTCGAAGAAGAGACGTCGCTTGAAATCAAATTTCGATTCGTTAATGATCCTTCCGCAGGTTCACCTACGGAAACCTTGTTACGACTTTTACTTCCTCTAAATGATCAAGTTCGATCGTCTTTTCGAACACCGGCGAGTGCGTTGCCGCACGTACCAGGCTCAATCGGAGGACCTCACTAAACCATTCAATCGGTAGTAGCGACGGGCGGTGTGTACAAAGGGCAGGGACGTAATCAACGCAAGCTAATGACTCGCGCTTACTGGGAATTCCTCGTTCAAGGGAAACAATTGCAAGTCCCTATCCCTAGCACGACCGGGGTTCAACGGATTACCCGGACCTTTCGGCCTAGGGAACACACGATGATCCGGTCAGTGTAGCGCGCGTGCGGCCCCGAACATCTAAGGGCATCACAGACCTGTTATTGCTCAATCTCGTGTGGCTAAACGCCACTAGTCCCTCTAAGAAGTTGTCTCCGACCCAATGGGTCGAGCAGCTATTTAGCAAGTAAGAGTCTCGTTCGTTATCGGAATTAACCAGACAAATCGCTCCACCAACTAAGAACGGCCATGCACCACCACCCACAGAATCAAGAAAGAGCTCTCAATCTGTCAATCCTCGCTGTGTCCGGGCCGGGTGAGATTTCCCGTGTTGAGTCAAATTAAGCCGCAGGCTCCACTCCTGGTGGTGCCCTTCCGTCAATTCCTTTAAGTTTCAGCTTTGCAACCATACTTCCCCCGGAACCCAAAGACTTTGGTTTCCCGGAAGCTGCCGGACAGTTCTTAAGTTCGACACTGCCCGATCGCTAGTCGGCATCGTTTAAGGTCAGAACTAGGACGGTATCTGATCGTCTTCGAACCTCTGACTTTCGCTCTTGATTAAAGAAAACATTCTTGGCAAATGCTTTCGCAGTCGTTCGTCTTGCGCCGATCCAAGAATTTCACCTCTAACGGCACAGTACGGATGCCCCCGTCCGTTCCTATTAATCATTACCTCGTGCTCCGAAAACCAACAAAATAGAACCGAGGTCCTATTCCATTATTCCATGCAACATTATACAAGCGTAAAGCCTGCTTTGAACACTCTAATTTTTTCAAGGTAAACTTGCCGGACCACCGCAACACTCAGTTAAGAGCACCGCGAAGGCACCGACCAACAAGAACAACGAGGCCAGTGCTAGCCTTTCGACCGACCAACCTCGCCGTCCCTATATCCAACTACGAGCTTTTCAACCGCAACAACTTAAATATACACTTTTGGAGCTGGAATTACCGCGGCTGCTGGCACCAGACTTGCCCTCCAATGGATACTCGTTAAAAAGTTTAAAGTGTACTCATTCCAATTGCAGGACCTCGTACGAGGTCTGCATTGTTATTTTTCGTCACTACCTCCCCGAGCCGGGAATGGGTAATTTGCGCGCCTGCTGCCTTCCTTGGATGTGGTAGCCGTTTCTCAGGCTCCCTCTCCGGAATCGAACCCTGATTCTCCGTCACCCGTTACAACCTCGGTAGGCCGATACCGTACCGACGATAGTTGATAGGGCAGTTGCTTTAATGAGATGTCGCCAGCACTAGGCCGTGCGATCCGCAAGCTTATCCAGAGTCACCATTGTAACGACCCGAAAGCCGGTTAGTTTTGGTCTGATAAATGCGCGCCTCACGTCAGTTCGGCGCTTTACGCATGTATTAGCTCTAGAATTGCCACAGTTATCCATGTAAAAGCGTACAATCAAATGAACCATAACTGATTTAATGAGCCATTCGCAGTTTCACTGTACGTGAGCTCGTACTTACACTTGCATGGCTTAATCTTTGAGACAAGCATATGACTACTGGCAGGATCAACCAGATAACTATCCGAGGGCGTTTAAACCCGTTGCTCGACTGAGCGTTTTTACTGTATAAATACAGACCTTTTCTATCACTCGGCTTAAAAGCCTTGCGAACGTTACTGAAAGTCGGCGCCGGCCTTTTGCTGTTTAAAGCGCCAGCCCGCGTCGACTGCAGCATGCAGCTATACAACTGACTGTTCTTTCTCCCGACCAACCGTTTGCCTTCTGCCGGTTAACTCGTCAGCAGCAACACGCCATCTGTCTGCTGCAGTTACCCGCCTCGAGCCGTGCCTGCCTGCGTCGGCTACTCGTCTCGACGACTTCGCAAAGCTATAAGCCTACCGCCGCTGGACGCTTGTAGTTTTTCATACGCTGCTCCGATGCGTTTACATAGCACGTTCGCCGCCGCTGCAATAGCCGCGCCTCGGGTGCTAAACAGTAATGCTTTAAGCCCGCTTTCTCGCCAAGTCGACCGAACGCACAAACACGTCTCTCTCACTAGTGTAAAGTAATGCATACGTGTATGATGCTCAAATGTTGCTGTTGAACTTTTTTGCCGATTTTTCCCGATTTTTTTTTAATTTCTTTGTTTCTTTTCAATTTTTTTAATATTCTAAGCTTATTTATGCTACGTTTAAATGTTTTAATACTTTTTTTATACTTTATTTAATATGTTTAAAAGAAATAAATAAAAAATAATATATATAAACTACTTTTTTTAATGTTTTAAATATGTTTGTTTATTATAAATAAGCTTTATTTGTATTATTTTTTATTTAAACTTACTTTTTAAATCTTTATATTTGTTTTATCGTTTTAAGCACATTGCGATAAATATAATAAACAAAAAATTGATTAAAAATAATAATAATAAAAAAAAAAAAAAAAAAATAACATAAGCTTATTTTATATGTTTCATTTTATTTTTATTTAAACTTACTTTTCAAACCTTAATACTCGTTTTATTTTTTTAAGCAGATCGCGATAAATATAATAAACAAACAATTAAATAAAAATAAATAAAAATGAAAAAAAAAAAAAAAACATAAGCTTATTTTATATGTTTCATTTTATTTTTATTTAAACTTACTTTTCAAACCTTAATACTCGTTTTATTTTTTTAAGCAGATCGCGATAGATATAATAAACAAACAATGAAATAAAAATAATAATAATAATAATAATAAATCATAAGCTTATTTTGTACGTTTCATTTTATTTTATTTAAAACTTACAATTTAAACTTTTGTATTTGTTCTATTCTTTTAAGCACATCGCGATAAATATAATAAGCAAACAATTAAATAAAAATAATAACAAATAAATAAAACAATACGGCTAAACTATAAAAAGAAAACTAAATAACTGATAAATACTTGTAAAACATTATTTGAAACATGTATTTTGAAACACAACACGATTGATTTATATTTGATAATATATTTTTAATTTGTGTAGTTCATTTAAAGTAGTCTCCCTTTTTGCTTCTGGTTTTATTAGAGTTATATATAACAATAAATGATGTAGTTTATTTAAAGTAGTCTCCCTTTTTGCTTCTGGTTTTACTTGAGTTACATAACGTTAAATAAACATACTTAATAAACGTAACCATCAATACTGTCATTTTAATAAAACTAAGTACAAATACATTGAATTAACATAGAACTTTAAAAAGCCTTTGCTAGTATCTGTTGGTAACAGTAAATAACCTATTATGACTCACAATACAAGAGTGCGAAATTTATTTTTCATTTGATTTTTCAGGTATTTATTTATTTGTGGAAATAAACTTTTTTATTACATTAGAAACTAATTGAATTTTTCCTATAACTATACCTATTATTATATTTAGTATGCTTAAAAGTAATAAAATGAAACGTCGCGATTATATAATAAACAAACAATCAAACAAACAAAGAAATAAAATAAAAAACTATTTTTTTAAACTTATATTTCAACTATATGTCTTATTTTATTTTCATTTAAACTTACTTTAAACCTCTGTATTTGTTATATATATTTAAACACAATACGATTAAACTATAAGACAAACAACAACATAAAATAATCACATTAATAAATACACTAAGCAAATAGCTAGAATAAATATAAATAGTTCAATATATACAATATATTTCTTCCATTTTTAAGTTACTTGTTAAACATATTTATTTAAACATGTTTCTTTAGAATATAAAACTAACAGTTCTACAAATAAAGAAATTAAAAAGCCAATACACATAACACTAACTTTTCATAAATTAGATATGCAAATATGAACAAAATAATAACTAAATTGTAAAGCTTTTGTAAACTGTAAACTTATAAACTTATAATAATAATTGCATATTCACTATTCACAATAGCTTTTTATTTAGTACACAACTGGTCTGTAAGTTGTGTAGTTTATTGAAAGTATAATCCCGTTTTGCTTCTGGTTTAAATAAAGTTATACAACACATACTAAAGTAAATTAAATAAAGTAATTCACTACTATCTATTAAATACATTAATTTAAATTAAAGTGAACTTTGAACTTATAATAATAATTGCATATTCACTATTCAGAATTGCTTTAAATTTAGTACACAACTGGTCTGTAAATTGTGTAGTTTATTGAAAGTATAATCCCGTTTTGCTTCTGGTTCAAATAAAGTTATACAACACTTACTAAAGTAAATTAAATAAAGTAATTCACTACTATCTATTAAATAAAACCAATTTAAAAAATACATTAATTTAAATTAAAGTGAACTTTGAACTTATAATAATAATTGCATATTCACTATTCAGAATTGCTTTAAATTTAGTACACAACTGGTCTGTAAATTGTGTTGGTTCTATTCAAGTACTCTCCTTGTTTGTTTTGTTTTAGTTGTATTTATTTTTAGATACTAGCACATTCAATACACATAATAAAGTAAACCAAATAAACTCTATTAATTTAAACTAAGTACAAATACATTAAGTTAATACAAAACTTTAAAAAGCTTTTGCTAGTATCTGTTGGTAACAGTAAATAACTTATTATGACTCACAATACAAAAGTGCAAAATTTATTTTCGTTTGATTTTTCAAGTAGCTACGCTTTTATTTGTTTATGGACAAAAAGACTTTAAAGTTTTAGTATAAATGACTAATTGTATTAATTTTAACTCAGAAAATTGTACTCTACAAGATGGTGCCATTATTTTTTCGATATCTCAACCTGGTCAAACCACTTTTTTAGCGCTCTAATTGGTTTAAACAGCAAATAACGTTATCTGATTGGCTTACGTTTTTATTTGCTAATAACTAGAATTTACTTTTCTTTTAAGCGTTAAAGAAATGTAAATAAACGAGTAATAAGTATAAATAGGTCAGAAAGAAAAATAGTACAAAAAAGATGAATTCAAAAGGCAAAAGCCTACGGCACGTGGTATTCCCAAGCGGTCACCCATCTAAGTACTAACCACGCCCGACACTGCTTAACTTCCCAGATCGGACGAGATGGGGTGTGCTCAGTGTGGTATGGTCGTAGGCGTTTGAAAGCGTTTACAAGCCTTTATAAACCCTTCGGTTTGTTTAAAAAACCTATTTGCACTTGATTTACAATCGATTTGATATTTTAAAATTAATCCTTATAAAATTTTAACCTGAATTAACCTTTTTTTTTCTTTTTTTTATCAACAGTTACTCCCAAACTGTACTAAAACTGTATTGTAACTGTACAAAAGTGTTTGTTTAAATAATTGCTATCTATAAATTACCTAAGACCAGGACAAGTAGAAGTAAAGTTTATTGAATTATTAAACTAAATAAATAAAATAAAATCGTAAAATAAAATAATACAATATGTTTACAATTTGTCATTGATCTATCCATTTATGTTATTGCATTACAAATACAAACATTGCATACATTCAAGAGTATTATTCATCAATCTTTTCAATATAATAAGTTTTAAATTTATATTTATATATATATTTATTTTTAAATAATTCCTGACATTTTAGACTACCTGAGATTTTT
Source organism: Thalia democratica (assembly GCF_965202585.1). Lineage (NCBI taxonomy): Eukaryota > Metazoa > Chordata > Thaliacea > Salpida > Salpidae > Thalia > Thalia democratica. The sequence continues at coordinate 28,806 of NW_028139263.1, forward strand.
TTTTAATTAAATTAATTTTAGTAATTAAATACTTGACGTTCTAGTTTTTTTAATTTGATAACTCAACTATGTTTATTTTTTTTTTACTAATTTTAAAATTATTATTATACAATATATTTGTTATATTATATTTATTTTATTACTTAAACTTATTATATACATTTAATATATAATATTATTAAATAATTTTATTAACGAATTAAAAACAAAATATTATTATTTTATTATTATTATATTATTAACTTAGTGTTTTATTTTAAAGATATATTAAAAAACTAAACAGATATTACCCCTAAAAAATTTTGTTAATAATATATAAAAAGTACTCAAATTCAGATTCGGAAATATATATACTGTTTTTTTTCATCAATATTGCAGGTCTGCGTAGCCGGGGGCTGTAATCTAGCTGCCAGCAGGCCTGAAATGGTGGCCACTATTGTTCAATGTTCAACTTCAAATTCTTTGAGATTATACTGTACTATCTATCTATCTATCTAACAAATCTATCTAACAAATGTTGTTCAATCTAGGTTGTGGGTACTTGGGTCGAGTAATGCCTTTGACTTACAATCTGTTGTGGATTGTCAATATTCCTCTATCTATCAATAAACAAATCTATCTAATAAATGTTGTTCAATCTAGGTTGTGGGTACTTGGGTCGAGTAATGCCTTTGACTTACAATCTGTTGTTGATTGTCAACATTCCTCTATCTATCAATAATGATTATATTCAATATTAAATGTTGATTAATTCAGTTGTAAGAAAACCAGTGCGCTGGTTAGGTTGGGTAAGGCCTTCGACTTACAATCTTGGGGATTATCAACGTTCATCACAAGTACAGTAACGATCTCATTGAATTTCCAGTTGGAACATTGGATTGTAGTGGTGGCCTACTCTTTTTTGCCTAGTTTGACAAACTATTGTATATATATTGTATAACTTTATTTGTATTATTTTTTATTTAAATTACTACTTATTATTAAAGAATTAAATTTTCTCCATTGTTTTCTCCATCGCGAACATTAAAAAAAAAACTATGTATTTGAACTAATGCTTATTTTATATGTTTTGTTTTATTTTTATTCAAACTTACTTTAAACCTCTGTATTTTTTATACAATAAGATTAAACTATATAACAGAAAAATAATTAAATAATCAAACTATTGAATAAGCAGTTAATTAGTGTGTTTTTTTTAGGCTTCTTTCATTTTTAACTTACTTGTTAACCATATTTCTTTTATTAAAGTATAAAACTAACAGTTACTAAAATAAAATAATCATAAAGTCAATACACAAAACACTAACTTTTTATAGTTTAAATATGCAAACATGAATATAGTTATGAAGTAAAGTTATTCAAAGCTTATAATAATGAAGCTTTTGTATAATATTTCAATTACAGTGAACTTTAAGTAAGATAAGTTTTTTTTTTGTAATAACTACAAAATTGGTATTTTAGTTTATTATTAGTAACTAAATATTTATATTTATTATATTTAAAAAAAAACTTCTATACTAACTCTAATTTCAAAGCATATTAAAACATACAAATTTTACCAACTAAATATTTATTTTTATTTTTATTATTATAACTTTCAAACATAAGCTTGTATACCTTATATACCTATATACCTCATATAGTAGGCTTGACATAACATTATTTAATTCTTTTTGTTTGAAATAAACTCATTTAGTTATTAGTAAATTACAACATAAATGTTTATAACAATAAAACTAAGATTTAGCTTTTGAGTTAGTAAACTTTGATAGTTTTCTTTTAAAAGTTTAATAGTCCTTATTTAAGTTCAAACAAAATTGCTATATATTTAATACACATACAAAAGTAAACTAAGTAAACGTAACTCAATAGTCTCTTTTAAGTAAAAGTAATTACAAATACATTAAGTTAATACAAAACTTTAAAAAGCTTTTGCTAGTATCTGTTGGTAACAGTAAATAACTTATTATGACTCACAATACAAAAGTTCAAAATTTATTTTTGTTTGATTTTTCAAGTAGCCAGGCTTTTAGTTGTTTGTGGACAAAAAGACTTTTAAGTTTTAGTATAAAAGACTAATTGTATTAATTTTAACTCAGAAAATTGTACTCTACAAGATGGTGCCATTATTTTTTCGATATCTCAAACTGGTCAAACCACTTTTTTAGCGCTTTAATTGGTTTAAACAGCAAATAACGTTATCTGATTGGCTAAGGTTTTTGTTTTCTAATAACTAGAATTTTCTTTTCTTTTAAGCGTTAAAGAAATGTAAATAAACGAGTAATAAGTATAAATAGGTCAGAAAGAAAAATAAAACAAAAAAGATGAATTCAAAAAGTAAAAGCCTACGGCACGTGGTATTCCCAAGCGGTCACCCATCTAAGTACTAACCACGCCCGACACTGCTTAACTTCCCAGATCGGACGAGATGGGGTGTGCTCAGTGTGGTATGGTCGTAGGCGTTTGAAAGCGTTTACAAGCCTTTATAAACCCTTCGGTTTGTTTAAAAAACCTATTTGCACTTAATTTACAATCGATTTGATATTTTAAAATTATTCCTTATAAAATTTTAACTTGATGTAAGTATTTTTTTATTAAAACCTTTTTTTTTTGGTGTTTTAATTACAATTACTCCCTGCAACTTTATTAAAAACTTTGTTTAAAAGATTGTTAACTATATTCTATATTTAATACTATGATAATTAGAAGTAAAGTTTATTAAGTGATTAAACTAAATAAAAAATATTGTTAAAATAAACATTTCGGTAACATGTTGTGTTTAGTTTGTTTTACTATTTCTCATTGTTCTATTTATAGATGGACTTATATATACAAGAATATTTATAGTTAGTTATAGTTTTCTAAAGAATATCTCATACTACATCAGATTTTACGAATAAATAATTTATAACTTATAATTATATAACTTATAATTATAGATTATATAATAAATATAACTTAATTTAAGGTAATAAAATATTTGACGTTTAATTTAATAACTCAACTATGTTTATGTTATAAAATGATAGTATATAATACACATACATTATAATAATATGTATAACTAGTTGTTTACTTTAAAATGAATAATTAAGTGGAAGAATTAAAAGAACTCACATTTTTGAAGAGAGCGTGGAAAACCAGAATAGTCTTTTAAAACTTTTATTAAATTATCGATAAATATAAAATACAATAGAATTAAACATATAAACGTAACTGTGGTTGCTTAGAAACTAAACAAGAAATTTTTTAATAAAATATAAAATAATTATTATATAGAAGTAAAATAAAAATAAAATAAAAGTAATATAAATTATATCTTTTAACTAAATAACAATCACGAGCAATATTAGCGCAATGTCAGAGTATGAATTTATAATAAAGGAATTGCTTCCTTGGTGTTGATACTTACCTTATTCAAATAGAATACATTTTCAGCGATCAGGCTTGTATTTATTTTAGCGCGCGTAACACAACGTTTGTGGGTTTCGGCACACTTTTGTCGATAGTGGGCGCCCCGCCTCTTAAGTACAGAAATTTCGGGAATTTTCGATTTTTGGAATTCTGACTCGACAGATCGTTTTTATTTGGTCCAGAGACCCCGTAAAAAATTTTTCAGCCCATTTGAAGCATGATGAAAAAATGTTATTTCGACCCCCTTTTTTTAGGGGTTACGGGGACATCGACCCATTTTT
>NW_028139263.1:37500-47500 GCF_965202585.1 Thalia democratica
AGTTCAGCGGGTCGTCCCGCCCGATCTCAGGTCAAAAGTGATGTACTATAAAAGTACATGCGCTTTGTACGTCGGCCTTTTGAAGTCACTTAACTTATTCTCGAGCACCTACCGTCGTTGCTACCTCACCCGAGGCCAGCAGGCTGCTCACGCTTCAGCTGTGAAATCGCCAGACCAGCTGTCTTTGACGACACGCTCCTTAATTAAGAAACGAGTCGCAGGCACTTTCAAACTAATGAAAGGATCGGTGTGTTAAAGACCCTGAGACGGACGTGGCCCCAGGATTACCCGAGGCCGCAATACGCGTTCAGAATATCGATGCTCAATGTGTCCTGCAATTCACATTACTTCTCGGAGCTAGCTCCGTCCTTCATCGACGCTCGAGCCGAGTGATCCACCGCTAAGAGATCTCTCGTGTTAATCAATCTCAATGCAACCAAAAAATCGTGTTCAAAAAGAAGCGGCCGCGCCAGCACTTGCGTGCTGAATTATTACTCCCGCTGTCAGGAAGCAACGCGACCGAACTATAACAGTTACAGGGCTCGGTCCCTTCGAAGAAGAGACGTCGCTTGAAATCAAATTTCGATTCGTTAATGATCCTTCCGCAGGTTCACCTACGGAAACCTTGTTACGACTTTTACTTCCTCTAAATGATCAAGTTCGATCGTCTTTTCGAACACCGGCGAGTGCGTTGCCGCACGTACCAGGCTCAATCGGAGGACCTCACTAAACCATTCAATCGGTAGTAGCGACGGGCGGTGTGTACAAAGGGCAGGGACGTAATCAACGCAAGCTAATGACTCGCGCTTACTGGGAATTCCTCGTTCAAGGGAAACAATTGCAAGTCCCTATCCCTAGCACGACCGGGGTTCAACGGATTACCCGGACCTTTCGGCCTAGGGAACACACGATGATCCGGTCAGTGTAGCGCGCGTGCGGCCCCGAACATCTAAGGGCATCACAGACCTGTTATTGCTCAATCTCGTGTGGCTAAACGCCACTAGTCCCTCTAAGAAGTTGTCTCCGACCCAATGGGTCGAGCAGCTATTTAGCAAGTAAGAGTCTCGTTCGTTATCGGAATTAACCAGACAAATCGCTCCACCAACTAAGAACGGCCATGCACCACCACCCACAGAATCAAGAAAGAGCTCTCAATCTGTCAATCCTCGCTGTGTCCGGGCCGGGTGAGATTTCCCGTGTTGAGTCAAATTAAGCCGCAGGCTCCACTCCTGGTGGTGCCCTTCCGTCAATTCCTTTAAGTTTCAGCTTTGCAACCATACTTCCCCCGGAACCCAAAGACTTTGGTTTCCCGGAAGCTGCCGGACAGTTCTTAAGTTCGACACTGCCCGATCGCTAGTCGGCATCGTTTAAGGTCAGAACTAGGACGGTATCTGATCGTCTTCGAACCTCTGACTTTCGCTCTTGATTAAAGAAAACATTCTTGGCAAATGCTTTCGCAGTCGTTCGTCTTGCGCCGATCCAAGAATTTCACCTCTAACGGCACAGTACGGATGCCCCCGTCCGTTCCTATTAATCATTACCTCGTGCTCCGAAAACCAACAAAATAGAACCGAGGTCCTATTCCATTATTCCATGCAACATTATACAAGCGTAAAGCCTGCTTTGAACACTCTAATTTTTTCAAGGTAAACTTGCCGGACCACCGCAACACTCAGTTAAGAGCACCGCGAAGGCACCGACCAACAAGAACAACGAGGCCAGTGCTAGCCTTTCGACCGACCAACCTCGCCGTCCCTATATCCAACTACGAGCTTTTCAACCGCAACAACTTAAATATACACTTTTGGAGCTGGAATTACCGCGGCTGCTGGCACCAGACTTGCCCTCCAATGGATACTCGTTAAAAAGTTTAAAGTGTACTCATTCCAATTGCAGGACCTCGTACGAGGTCTGCATTGTTATTTTTCGTCACTACCTCCCCGAGCCGGGAATGGGTAATTTGCGCGCCTGCTGCCTTCCTTGGATGTGGTAGCCGTTTCTCAGGCTCCCTCTCCGGAATCGAACCCTGATTCTCCGTCACCCGTTACAACCTCGGTAGGCCGATACCGTACCGACGATAGTTGATAGGGCAGTTGCTTTAATGAGATGTCGCCAGCACTAGGCCGTGCGATCCGCAAGCTTATCCAGAGTCACCATTGTAACGACCCGAAAGCCGGTTAGTTTTGGTCTGATAAATGCGCGCCTCACGTCAGTTCGGCGCTTTACGCATGTATTAGCTCTAGAATTGCCACAGTTATCCATGTAAAAGCGTACAATCAAATGAACCATAACTGATTTAATGAGCCATTCGCAGTTTCACTGTACGTGAGCTCGTACTTACACTTGCATGGCTTAATCTTTGAGACAAGCATATGACTACTGGCAGGATCAACCAGATAACTATCCGAGGGCGTTTAAACCCGTTGCTCGACTGAGCGTTTTTACTGTATAAATACAGACCTTTTCTATCACTCGGCTTAAAAGCCTTGCGAACGTTACTGAAAGTCGGCGCCGGCCTTTTGCTGTTTAAAGCGCCAGCCCGCGTCGACTGCAGCATGCAGCTATACAACTGACTGTTCTTTCTCCCGACCAACCGTTTGCCTTCTGCCGGTTAACTCGTCAGCAGCAACACGCCATCTGTCTGCTGCAGTTACCCGCCTCGAGCCGTGCCTGCCTGCGTCGGCTACTCGTCTCGACGACTTCGCAAAGCTATAAGCCTACCGCCGCTGGACGCTTGTAGTTTTTCATACGCTGCTCCGATGCGTTTACATAGCACGTTCGCCGCCGCTGCAATAGCCGCGCCTCGGGTGCTAAACAGTAATGCTTTAAGCCCGCTTTCTCGCCAAGTCGACCGAACGCACAAACACGTCTCTCTCACTAGTGTAAAGTAATGCATACGTGTATGATGCTCAAATGTTGCTGTTGAACTTTTTTGCCGATTTTTCCCGATTTTTTTTTAATTTCTTTGTTTCTTTTCAATTTTTTTAATATTCTAAGCTTATTTATGCTACGTTTAAATGTTTTAATACTTTTTTTATACTTTATTTAATATGTTTAAAAGAAATAAATAAAAAATAATATATATAAACTACTTTTTTTAATGTTTTAAATATGTTTGTTTATTATAAATAAGCTTTATTTGTATTATTTTTTATTTAAACTTACTTTTTAAATCTTTATATTTGTTTTATCGTTTTAAGCACATTGCGATAAATATAATAAACAAAAAATTGATTAAAAATAATAATAATAAAAAAAAAAAAAAAAAAATAACATAAGCTTATTTTATATGTTTCATTTTATTTTTATTTAAACTTACTTTTCAAACCTTAATACTCGTTTTATTTTTTTAAGCAGATCGCGATAAATATAATAAACAAACAATTAAATAAAAATAAATAAAAATGAAAAAAAAAAAAAAAACATAAGCTTATTTTATATGTTTCATTTTATTTTTATTTAAACTTACTTTTCAAACCTTAATACTCGTTTTATTTTTTTAAGCAGATCGCGATAGATATAATAAACAAACAATGAAATAAAAATAATAATAATAATAATAATAAATCATAAGCTTATTTTGTACGTTTCATTTTATTTTATTTAAAACTTACAATTTAAACTTTTGTATTTGTTCTATTCTTTTAAGCACATCGCGATAAATATAATAAGCAAACAATTAAATAAAAATAATAACAAATAAATAAAACAATACGGCTAAACTATAAAAAGAAAACTAAATAACTGATAAATACTTGTAAAACATTATTTGAAACATGTATTTTGAAACACAACACGATTGATTTATATTTGATAATATATTTTTAATTTGTGTAGTTCATTTAAAGTAGTCTCCCTTTTTGCTTCTGGTTTTATTAGAGTTATATATAACAATAAATGATGTAGTTTATTTAAAGTAGTCTCCCTTTTTGCTTCTGGTTTTACTTGAGTTACATAACGTTAAATAAACATACTTAATAAACGTAACCATCAATACTGTCATTTTAATAAAACTAAGTACAAATACATTGAATTAACATAGAACTTTAAAAAGCCTTTGCTAGTATCTGTTGGTAACAGTAAATAACCTATTATGACTCACAATACAAGAGTGCGAAATTTATTTTTCATTTGATTTTTCAGGTATTTATTTATTTGTGGAAATAAACTTTTTTATTACATTAGAAACTAATTGAATTTTTCCTATAACTATACCTATTATTATATTTAGTATGCTTAAAAGTAATAAAATGAAACGTCGCGATTATATAATAAACAAACAATCAAACAAACAAAGAAATAAAATAAAAAACTATTTTTTTAAACTTATATTTCAACTATATGTCTTATTTTATTTTCATTTAAACTTACTTTAAACCTCTGTATTTGTTATATATATTTAAACACAATACGATTAAACTATAAGACAAACAACAACATAAAATAATCACATTAATAAATACACTAAGCAAATAGCTAGAATAAATATAAATAGTTCAATATATACAATATATTTCTTCCATTTTTAAGTTACTTGTTAAACATATTTATTTAAACATGTTTCTTTAGAATATAAAACTAACAGTTCTACAAATAAAGAAATTAAAAAGCCAATACACATAACACTAACTTTTCATAAATTAGATATGCAAATATGAACAAAATAATAACTAAATTGTAAAGCTTTTGTAAACTGTAAACTTATAAACTTATAATAATAATTGCATATTCACTATTCACAATAGCTTTTTATTTAGTACACAACTGGTCTGTAAGTTGTGTAGTTTATTGAAAGTATAATCCCGTTTTGCTTCTGGTTTAAATAAAGTTATACAACACATACTAAAGTAAATTAAATAAAGTAATTCACTACTATCTATTAAATACATTAATTTAAATTAAAGTGAACTTTGAACTTATAATAATAATTGCATATTCACTATTCAGAATTGCTTTAAATTTAGTACACAACTGGTCTGTAAATTGTGTAGTTTATTGAAAGTATAATCCCGTTTTGCTTCTGGTTCAAATAAAGTTATACAACACTTACTAAAGTAAATTAAATAAAGTAATTCACTACTATCTATTAAATAAAACCAATTTAAAAAATACATTAATTTAAATTAAAGTGAACTTTGAACTTATAATAATAATTGCATATTCACTATTCAGAATTGCTTTAAATTTAGTACACAACTGGTCTGTAAATTGTGTTGGTTCTATTCAAGTACTCTCCTTGTTTGTTTTGTTTTAGTTGTATTTATTTTTAGATACTAGCACATTCAATACACATAATAAAGTAAACCAAATAAACTCTATTAATTTAAACTAAGTACAAATACATTAAGTTAATACAAAACTTTAAAAAGCTTTTGCTAGTATCTGTTGGTAACAGTAAATAACTTATTATGACTCACAATACAAAAGTGCAAAATTTATTTTCGTTTGATTTTTCAAGTAGCTACGCTTTTATTTGTTTATGGACAAAAAGACTTTAAAGTTTTAGTATAAATGACTAATTGTATTAATTTTAACTCAGAAAATTGTACTCTACAAGATGGTGCCATTATTTTTTCGATATCTCAACCTGGTCAAACCACTTTTTTAGCGCTCTAATTGGTTTAAACAGCAAATAACGTTATCTGATTGGCTTACGTTTTTATTTGCTAATAACTAGAATTTACTTTTCTTTTAAGCGTTAAAGAAATGTAAATAAACGAGTAATAAGTATAAATAGGTCAGAAAGAAAAATAGTACAAAAAAGATGAATTCAAAAGGCAAAAGCCTACGGCACGTGGTATTCCCAAGCGGTCACCCATCTAAGTACTAACCACGCCCGACACTGCTTAACTTCCCAGATCGGACGAGATGGGGTGTGCTCAGTGTGGTATGGTCGTAGGCGTTTGAAAGCGTTTACAAGCCTTTATAAACCCTTCGGTTTGTTTAAAAAACCTATTTGCACTTGATTTACAATCGATTTGATATTTTAAAATTAATCCTTATAAAATTTTAACCTGAATTAACCTTTTTTTTTCTTTTTTTTATCAACAGTTACTCCCAAACTGTACTAAAACTGTATTGTAACTGTACAAAAGTGTTTGTTTAAATAATTGCTATCTATAAATTACCTAAGACCAGGACAAGTAGAAGTAAAGTTTATTGAATTATTAAACTAAATAAATAAAATAAAATCGTAAAATAAAATAATACAATATGTTTACAATTTGTCATTGATCTATCCATTTATGTTATTGCATTACAAATACAAACATTGCATACATTCAAGAGTATTATTCATCAATCTTTTCAATATAATAAGTTTTAAATTTATATTTATATATATATTTATTTTTAAATAATTCCTGACATTTTAGACTACCTGAGATTTTTTTTTAATTAAATTAATTTTAGTAATTAAATACTTGACGTTCTAGTTTTTTTAATTTGATAACTCAACTATGTTTATTTTTTTTTTACTAATTTTAAAATTATTATTATACAATATATTTGTTATATTATATTTATTTTATTACTTAAACTTATTATATACATTTAATATATAATATTATTAAATAATTTTATTAACGAATTAAAAACAAAATATTATTATTTTATTATTATTATATTATTAACTTAGTGTTTTATTTTAAAGATATATTAAAAAACTAAACAGATATTACCCCTAAAAAATTTTGTTAATAATATATAAAAAGTACTCAAATTCAGATTCGGAAATATATATACTGTTTTTTTTCATCAATATTGCAGGTCTGCGTAGCCGGGGGCTGTAATCTAGCTGCCAGCAGGCCTGAAATGGTGGCCACTATTGTTCAATGTTCAACTTCAAATTCTTTGAGATTATACTGTACTATCTATCTATCTATCTAACAAATCTATCTAACAAATGTTGTTCAATCTAGGTTGTGGGTACTTGGGTCGAGTAATGCCTTTGACTTACAATCTGTTGTGGATTGTCAATATTCCTCTATCTATCAATAAACAAATCTATCTAATAAATGTTGTTCAATCTAGGTTGTGGGTACTTGGGTCGAGTAATGCCTTTGACTTACAATCTGTTGTTGATTGTCAACATTCCTCTATCTATCAATAATGATTATATTCAATATTAAATGTTGATTAATTCAGTTGTAAGAAAACCAGTGCGCTGGTTAGGTTGGGTAAGGCCTTCGACTTACAATCTTGGGGATTATCAACGTTCATCACAAGTACAGTAACGATCTCATTGAATTTCCAGTTGGAACATTGGATTGTAGTGGTGGCCTACTCTTTTTTGCCTAGTTTGACAAACTATTGTATATATATTGTATAACTTTATTTGTATTATTTTTTATTTAAATTACTACTTATTATTAAAGAATTAAATTTTCTCCATTGTTTTCTCCATCGCGAACATTAAAAAAAAAACTATGTATTTGAACTAATGCTTATTTTATATGTTTTGTTTTATTTTTATTCAAACTTACTTTAAACCTCTGTATTTTTTATACAATAAGATTAAACTATATAACAGAAAAATAATTAAATAATCAAACTATTGAATAAGCAGTTAATTAGTGTGTTTTTTTTAGGCTTCTTTCATTTTTAACTTACTTGTTAACCATATTTCTTTTATTAAAGTATAAAACTAACAGTTACTAAAATAAAATAATCATAAAGTCAATACACAAAACACTAACTTTTTATAGTTTAAATATGCAAACATGAATATAGTTATGAAGTAAAGTTATTCAAAGCTTATAATAATGAAGCTTTTGTATAATATTTCAATTACAGTGAACTTTAAGTAAGATAAGTTTTTTTTTTGTAATAACTACAAAATTGGTATTTTAGTTTATTATTAGTAACTAAATATTTATATTTATTATATTTAAAAAAAAACTTCTATACTAACTCTAATTTCAAAGCATATTAAAACATACAAATTTTACCAACTAAATATTTATTTTTATTTTTATTATTATAACTTTCAAACATAAGCTTGTATACCTTATATACCTATATACCTCATATAGTAGGCTTGACATAACATTATTTAATTCTTTTTGTTTGAAATAAACTCATTTAGTTATTAGTAAATTACAACATAAATGTTTATAACAATAAAACTAAGATTTAGCTTTTGAGTTAGTAAACTTTGATAGTTTTCTTTTAAAAGTTTAATAGTCCTTATTTAAGTTCAAACAAAATTGCTATATATTTAATACACATACAAAAGTAAACTAAGTAAACGTAACTCAATAGTCTCTTTTAAGTAAAAGTAATTACAAATACATTAAGTTAATACAAAACTTTAAAAAGCTTTTGCTAGTATCTGTTGGTAACAGTAAATAACTTATTATGACTCACAATACAAAAGTTCAAAATTTATTTTTGTTTGATTTTTCAAGTAGCCAGGCTTTTAGTTGTTTGTGGACAAAAAGACTTTTAAGTTTTAGTATAAAAGACTAATTGTATTAATTTTAACTCAGAAAATTGTACTCTACAAGATGGTGCCATTATTTTTTCGATATCTCAAACTGGTCAAACCACTTTTTTAGCGCTTTAATTGGTTTAAACAGCAAATAACGTTATCTGATTGGCTAAGGTTTTTGTTTTCTAATAACTAGAATTTTCTTTTCTTTTAAGCGTTAAAGAAATGTAAATAAACGAGTAATAAGTATAAATAGGTCAGAAAGAAAAATAAAACAAAAAAGATGAATTCAAAAAGTAAAAGCCTACGGCACGTGGTATTCCCAAGCGGTCACCCATCTAAGTACTAACCACGCCCGACACTGCTTAACTTCCCAGATCGGACGAGATGGGGTGTGCTCAGTGTGGTATGGTCGTAGGCGTTTGAAAGCGTTTACAAGCCTTTATAAACCCTTCGGTTTGTTTAAAAAACCTATTTGCACTTAATTTACAATCGATTTGATATTTTAAAATTATTCCTTATAAAATTTTAACTTGATGTAAGTATTTTTTTATTAAAACCTTTTTTTTTTGGTGTTTTAATTACAATTACTCCCTGCAACTTTATTAAAAACTTTGTTTAAAAGATTGTTAACTATATTCTATATTTAATACTATGATAATTAGAAGTAAAGTTTATTAAGTGATTAAACTAAATAAAAAATATTGTTAAAATAAACATTTCGGTAACATGTTGTGTTTAGTTTGTTTTACTATTTCTCATTGTTCTATTTATAGATGGACTTATATATACAAGAATATTTATAGTTAGTTATAGTTTTCTAAAGAATATCTCATACTACATCAGATTTTACGAATAAATAATTTATAACTTATAATTATATAACTTATAATTATAGATTATATAATAAATATAACTTAATTTAAGGTAATAAAATATTTGACGTTTAATTTAATAACTCAACTATGTTTATGTTATAAAATGATAGTATATAATACACATACATTATAATAATATGTATAACTAGTTGTTTACTTTAAAATGAATAATTAAGTGGAAGAATTAAAAGAACTCACATTTTTGAAGAGAGCGTGGAAAACCAGAATAGTCTTTTAAAACTTTTATTAAATTATCGATAAATATAAAATACAATAGAATTAAACATATAAACGTAACTGTGGTTGCTTAGAAACTAAACAAGAAATTTTTTAATAAAATATAAAATAATTATTATATAGAAGTAAAATAAAAATAAAATAAAAGTAATATAAATTATATCTTTTAACTAAATAACAATCACGAGCAATATTAGCGCAATGTCAGAGTATGAATTTATAATAAAGGAATTGCTTCCTTGGTGTTGATACTTACCTTATTCAAATAGAATACATTTTCAGCGATCAGGCTTGTATTTATTTTAGCGCGCGTAACACAACGTTTGTGGGTTTCGGCACACTTTTGTCGATAGTGGGCGCCCCGCCTCTTAAGTACAGAAATTTCGGGAATTTTCGATTTTTGGAATTCTGACTCGACAGATCGTTTTTATTTGGTCCAGAGACCCCGTAAAAA
>NW_028139263.1:52500-62500 GCF_965202585.1 Thalia democratica
ATTTAGCGCTGGGCTTATCCCGCTTCACTCGCCGTTACTAGGGGAATCCTTGTTAGTTTCTTTTCCTCCGCTTAGTGATATGCTTAAGTTCAGCGGGTCGTCCCGCCCGATCTCAGGTCAAAAGTGATGTACTATAAAAGTACATGCGCTTTGTACGTCGGCCTTTTGAAGTCACTTAACTTATTCTCGAGCACCTACCGTCGTTGCTACCTCACCCGAGGCCAGCAGGCTGCTCACGCTTCAGCTGTGAAATCGCCAGACCAGCTGTCTTTGACGACACGCTCCTTAATTAAGAAACGAGTCGCAGGCACTTTCAAACTAATGAAAGGATCGGTGTGTTAAAGACCCTGAGACGGACGTGGCCCCAGGATTACCCGAGGCCGCAATACGCGTTCAGAATATCGATGCTCAATGTGTCCTGCAATTCACATTACTTCTCGGAGCTAGCTCCGTCCTTCATCGACGCTCGAGCCGAGTGATCCACCGCTAAGAGATCTCTCGTGTTAATCAATCTCAATGCAACCAAAAAATCGTGTTCAAAAAGAAGCGGCCGCGCCAGCACTTGCGTGCTGAATTATTACTCCCGCTGTCAGGAAGCAACGCGACCGAACTATAACAGTTACAGGGCTCGGTCCCTTCGAAGAAGAGACGTCGCTTGAAATCAAATTTCGATTCGTTAATGATCCTTCCGCAGGTTCACCTACGGAAACCTTGTTACGACTTTTACTTCCTCTAAATGATCAAGTTCGATCGTCTTTTCGAACACCGGCGAGTGCGTTGCCGCACGTACCAGGCTCAATCGGAGGACCTCACTAAACCATTCAATCGGTAGTAGCGACGGGCGGTGTGTACAAAGGGCAGGGACGTAATCAACGCAAGCTAATGACTCGCGCTTACTGGGAATTCCTCGTTCAAGGGAAACAATTGCAAGTCCCTATCCCTAGCACGACCGGGGTTCAACGGATTACCCGGACCTTTCGGCCTAGGGAACACACGATGATCCGGTCAGTGTAGCGCGCGTGCGGCCCCGAACATCTAAGGGCATCACAGACCTGTTATTGCTCAATCTCGTGTGGCTAAACGCCACTAGTCCCTCTAAGAAGTTGTCTCCGACCCAATGGGTCGAGCAGCTATTTAGCAAGTAAGAGTCTCGTTCGTTATCGGAATTAACCAGACAAATCGCTCCACCAACTAAGAACGGCCATGCACCACCACCCACAGAATCAAGAAAGAGCTCTCAATCTGTCAATCCTCGCTGTGTCCGGGCCGGGTGAGATTTCCCGTGTTGAGTCAAATTAAGCCGCAGGCTCCACTCCTGGTGGTGCCCTTCCGTCAATTCCTTTAAGTTTCAGCTTTGCAACCATACTTCCCCCGGAACCCAAAGACTTTGGTTTCCCGGAAGCTGCCGGACAGTTCTTAAGTTCGACACTGCCCGATCGCTAGTCGGCATCGTTTAAGGTCAGAACTAGGACGGTATCTGATCGTCTTCGAACCTCTGACTTTCGCTCTTGATTAAAGAAAACATTCTTGGCAAATGCTTTCGCAGTCGTTCGTCTTGCGCCGATCCAAGAATTTCACCTCTAACGGCACAGTACGGATGCCCCCGTCCGTTCCTATTAATCATTACCTCGTGCTCCGAAAACCAACAAAATAGAACCGAGGTCCTATTCCATTATTCCATGCAACATTATACAAGCGTAAAGCCTGCTTTGAACACTCTAATTTTTTCAAGGTAAACTTGCCGGACCACCGCAACACTCAGTTAAGAGCACCGCGAAGGCACCGACCAACAAGAACAACGAGGCCAGTGCTAGCCTTTCGACCGACCAACCTCGCCGTCCCTATATCCAACTACGAGCTTTTCAACCGCAACAACTTAAATATACACTTTTGGAGCTGGAATTACCGCGGCTGCTGGCACCAGACTTGCCCTCCAATGGATACTCGTTAAAAAGTTTAAAGTGTACTCATTCCAATTGCAGGACCTCGTACGAGGTCTGCATTGTTATTTTTCGTCACTACCTCCCCGAGCCGGGAATGGGTAATTTGCGCGCCTGCTGCCTTCCTTGGATGTGGTAGCCGTTTCTCAGGCTCCCTCTCCGGAATCGAACCCTGATTCTCCGTCACCCGTTACAACCTCGGTAGGCCGATACCGTACCGACGATAGTTGATAGGGCAGTTGCTTTAATGAGATGTCGCCAGCACTAGGCCGTGCGATCCGCAAGCTTATCCAGAGTCACCATTGTAACGACCCGAAAGCCGGTTAGTTTTGGTCTGATAAATGCGCGCCTCACGTCAGTTCGGCGCTTTACGCATGTATTAGCTCTAGAATTGCCACAGTTATCCATGTAAAAGCGTACAATCAAATGAACCATAACTGATTTAATGAGCCATTCGCAGTTTCACTGTACGTGAGCTCGTACTTACACTTGCATGGCTTAATCTTTGAGACAAGCATATGACTACTGGCAGGATCAACCAGATAACTATCCGAGGGCGTTTAAACCCGTTGCTCGACTGAGCGTTTTTACTGTATAAATACAGACCTTTTCTATCACTCGGCTTAAAAGCCTTGCGAACGTTACTGAAAGTCGGCGCCGGCCTTTTGCTGTTTAAAGCGCCAGCCCGCGTCGACTGCAGCATGCAGCTATACAACTGACTGTTCTTTCTCCCGACCAACCGTTTGCCTTCTGCCGGTTAACTCGTCAGCAGCAACACGCCATCTGTCTGCTGCAGTTACCCGCCTCGAGCCGTGCCTGCCTGCGTCGGCTACTCGTCTCGACGACTTCGCAAAGCTATAAGCCTACCGCCGCTGGACGCTTGTAGTTTTTCATACGCTGCTCCGATGCGTTTACATAGCACGTTCGCCGCCGCTGCAATAGCCGCGCCTCGGGTGCTAAACAGTAATGCTTTAAGCCCGCTTTCTCGCCAAGTCGACCGAACGCACAAACACGTCTCTCTCACTAGTGTAAAGTAATGCATACGTGTATGATGCTCAAATGTTGCTGTTGAACTTTTTTGCCGATTTTTCCCGATTTTTTTTTAATTTCTTTGTTTCTTTTCAATTTTTTTAATATTTTAAGCTTATTTATGCTACGTTTAAATGTTTTAATACTTTTTTTATACTTTATTTAATATGTTTAAAAGAAATAAATAAAAAATAATATATATAAACTACTTTTTTTAATGTTTTAAATATGTTTGTTTATTATAAATAAGCTTTATTTGTATTATTTTTTATTTAAACTTACTTTTTAAATCTTTATATTTGTTTTATCGTTTTAAGCACATTGCGATAAATATAATAAACAAAAAATTGATTAAAAATAATAATAATAAAAAAAAAAAAAAAAAAATAACATAAGCTTATTTTATATGTTTCATTTTATTTTTATTTAAACTTACTTTTCAAACCTTAATACTCGTTTTATTTTTTTAAGCAGATCGCGATAAATATAATAAACAAACAATTAAATAAAAATAAATAAAAATGAAAAAAAAAAAAAAAACATAAGCTTATTTTATATGTTTCATTTTATTTTTATTTAAACTTACTTTTCAAACCTTAATACTCGTTTTATTTTTTTAAGCAGATCGCGATAGATATAATAAACAAACAATGAAATAAAAATAATAATAATAATAATAATAAATCATAAGCTTATTTTGTACGTTTCATTTTATTTTATTTAAAACTTACAATTTAAACTTTTGTATTTGTTCTATTCTTTTAAGCACATCGCGATAAATATAATAAGCAAACAATTAAATAAAAATAATAACAAATAAATAAAACAATACGGCTAAACTATAAAAAGAAAACTAAATAACTGATAAATACTTGTAAAACATTATTTGAAACATGTATTTTGAAACACAACACGATTGATTTATATTTGATAATATATTTTTAATTTGTGTAGTTCATTTAAAGTAGTCTCCCTTTTTGCTTCTGGTTTTATTAGAGTTATATATAACAATAAATGATGTAGTTTATTTAAAGTAGTCTCCCTTTTTGCTTCTGGTTTTACTTGAGTTACATAACGTTAAATAAACATACTTAATAAACGTAACCATCAATACTGTCATTTTAATAAAACTAAGTACAAATACATTGAATTAACATAGAACTTTAAAAAGCCTTTGCTAGTATCTGTTGGTAACAGTAAATAACCTATTATGACTCACAATACAAGAGTGCGAAATTTATTTTTCATTTGATTTTTCAGGTATTTATTTATTTGTGGAAATAAACTTTTTTATTACATTAGAAACTAATTGAATTTTTCCTATAACTATACCTATTATTATATTTAGTATGCTTAAAAGTAATAAAATGAAACGTCGCGATTATATAATAAACAAACAATCAAACAAACAAAGAAATAAAATAAAAAACTATTTTTTTAAACTTATATTTCAACTATATGTCTTATTTTATTTTCATTTAAACTTACTTTAAACCTCTGTATTTGTTATATATATTTAAACACAATACGATTAAACTATAAGACAAACAACAACATAAAATAATCACATTAATAAATACACTAAGCAAATAGCTAGAATAAATATAAATAGTTCAATATATACAATATATTTCTTCCATTTTTAAGTTACTTGTTAAACATATTTATTTAAACATGTTTCTTTAGAATATAAAACTAACAGTTCTACAAATAAAGAAATTAAAAAGCCAATACACATAACACTAACTTTTCATAAATTAGATATGCAAATATGAACAAAATAATAACTAAATTGTAAAGCTTTTGTAAACTGTAAACTTATAAACTTATAATAATAATTGCATATTCACTATTCACAATAGCTTTTTATTTAGTACACAACTGGTCTGTAAGTTGTGTAGTTTATTGAAAGTATAATCCCGTTTTGCTTCTGGTTTAAATAAAGTTATACAACACATACTAAAGTAAATTAAATAAAGTAATTCACTACTATCTATTAAATACATTAATTTAAATTAAAGTGAACTTTGAACTTATAATAATAATTGCATATTCACTATTCAGAATTGCTTTAAATTTAGTACACAACTGGTCTGTAAATTGTGTAGTTTATTGAAAGTATAATCCCGTTTTGCTTCTGGTTCAAATAAAGTTATACAACACTTACTAAAGTAAATTAAATAAAGTAATTCACTACTATCTATTAAATAAAACCAATTTAAAAAATACATTAATTTAAATTAAAGTGAACTTTGAACTTATAATAATAATTGCATATTCACTATTCAGAATTGCTTTAAATTTAGTACACAACTGGTCTGTAAATTGTGTTGGTTCTATTCAAGTACTCTCCTTGTTTGTTTTGTTTTAGTTGTATTTATTTTTAGATACTAGCACATTCAATACACATAATAAAGTAAACCAAATAAACTCTATTAATTTAAACTAAGTACAAATACATTAAGTTAATACAAAACTTTAAAAAGCTTTTGCTAGTATCTGTTGGTAACAGTAAATAACTTATTATGACTCACAATACAAAAGTGCAAAATTTATTTTCGTTTGATTTTTCAAGTAGCTACGCTTTTATTTGTTTATGGACAAAAAGACTTTAAAGTTTTAGTATAAATGACTAATTGTATTAATTTTAACTCAGAAAATTGTACTCTACAAGATGGTGCCATTATTTTTTCGATATCTCAACCTGGTCAAACCACTTTTTTAGCGCTCTAATTGGTTTAAACAGCAAATAACGTTATCTGATTGGCTTACGTTTTTATTTGCTAATAACTAGAATTTACTTTTCTTTTAAGCGTTAAAGAAATGTAAATAAACGAGTAATAAGTATAAATAGGTCAGAAAGAAAAATAGTACAAAAAAGATGAATTCAAAAGGCAAAAGCCTACGGCACGTGGTATTCCCAAGCGGTCACCCATCTAAGTACTAACCACGCCCGACACTGCTTAACTTCCCAGATCGGACGAGATGGGGTGTGCTCAGTGTGGTATGGTCGTAGGCGTTTGAAAGCGTTTACAAGCCTTTATAAACCCTTCGGTTTGTTTAAAAAACCTATTTGCACTTGATTTACAATCGATTTGATATTTTAAAATTAATCCTTATAAAATTTTAACCTGAATTAACCTTTTTTTTTCTTTTTTTTATCAACAGTTACTCCCAAACTGTACTAAAACTGTATTGTAACTGTACAAAAGTGTTTGTTTAAATAATTGCTATCTATAAATTACCTAAGACCAGGACAAGTAGAAGTAAAGTTTATTGAATTATTAAACTAAATAAATAAAATAAAATCGTAAAATAAAATAATACAATATGTTTACAATTTGTCATTGATCTATCCATTTATGTTATTGCATTACAAATACAAACATTGCATACATTCAAGAGTATTATTCATCAATCTTTTCAATATAATAAGTTTTAAATTTATATTTATATATATATTTATTTTTAAATAATTCCTGACATTTTAGACTACCTGAGATTTTTTTTTAATTAAATTAATTTTAGTAATTAAATACTTGACGTTCTAGTTTTTTTAATTTGATAACTCAACTATGTTTATTTTTTTTTTACTAATTTTAAAATTATTATTATACAATATATTTGTTATATTATATTTATTTTATTACTTAAACTTATTATATACATTTAATATATAATATTATTAAATAATTTTATTAACGAATTAAAAACAAAATATTATTATTTTATTATTATTATATTATTAACTTAGTGTTTTATTTTAAAGATATATTAAAAAACTAAACAGATATTACCCCTAAAAAATTTTGTTAATAATATATAAAAAGTACTCAAATTCAGATTCGGAAATATATATACTGTTTTTTTTCATCAATATTGCAGGTCTGCGTAGCCGGGGGCTGTAATCTAGCTGCCAGCAGGCCTGAAATGGTGGCCACTATTGTTCAATGTTCAACTTCAAATTCTTTGAGATTATACTGTACTATCTATCTATCTATCTAACAAATCTATCTAACAAATGTTGTTCAATCTAGGTTGTGGGTACTTGGGTCGAGTAATGCCTTTGACTTACAATCTGTTGTGGATTGTCAATATTCCTCTATCTATCAATAAACAAATCTATCTAATAAATGTTGTTCAATCTAGGTTGTGGGTACTTGGGTCGAGTAATGCCTTTGACTTACAATCTGTTGTTGATTGTCAACATTCCTCTATCTATCAATAATGATTATATTCAATATTAAATGTTGATTAATTCAGTTGTAAGAAAACCAGTGCGCTGGTTAGGTTGGGTAAGGCCTTCGACTTACAATCTTGGGGATTATCAACGTTCATCACAAGTACAGTAACGATCTCATTGAATTTCCAGTTGGAACATTGGATTGTAGTGGTGGCCTACTCTTTTTTGCCTAGTTTGACAAACTATTGTATATATATTGTATAACTTTATTTGTATTATTTTTTATTTAAATTACTACTTATTATTAAAGAATTAAATTTTCTCCATTGTTTTCTCCATCGCGAACATTAAAAAAAAAACTATGTATTTGAACTAATGCTTATTTTATATGTTTTGTTTTATTTTTATTCAAACTTACTTTAAACCTCTGTATTTTTTATACAATAAGATTAAACTATATAACAGAAAAATAATTAAATAATCAAACTATTGAATAAGCAGTTAATTAGTGTGTTTTTTTTAGGCTTCTTTCATTTTTAACTTACTTGTTAACCATATTTCTTTTATTAAAGTATAAAACTAACAGTTACTAAAATAAAATAATCATAAAGTCAATACACAAAACACTAACTTTTTATAGTTTAAATATGCAAACATGAATATAGTTATGAAGTAAAGTTATTCAAAGCTTATAATAATGAAGCTTTTGTATAATATTTCAATTACAGTGAACTTTAAGTAAGATAAGTTTTTTTTTTGTAATAACTACAAAATTGGTATTTTAGTTTATTATTAGTAACTAAATATTTATATTTATTATATTTAAAAAAAAACTTCTATACTAACTCTAATTTCAAAGCATATTAAAACATACAAATTTTACCAACTAAATATTTATTTTTATTTTTATTATTATAACTTTCAAACATAAGCTTGTATACCTTATATACCTATATACCTCATATAGTAGGCTTGACATAACATTATTTAATTCTTTTTGTTTGAAATAAACTCATTTAGTTATTAGTAAATTACAACATAAATGTTTATAACAATAAAACTAAGATTTAGCTTTTGAGTTAGTAAACTTTGATAGTTTTCTTTTAAAAGTTTAATAGTCCTTATTTAAGTTCAAACAAAATTGCTATATATTTAATACACATACAAAAGTAAACTAAGTAAACGTAACTCAATAGTCTCTTTTAAGTAAAAGTAATTACAAATACATTAAGTTAATACAAAACTTTAAAAAGCTTTTGCTAGTATCTGTTGGTAACAGTAAATAACTTATTATGACTCACAATACAAAAGTTCAAAATTTATTTTTGTTTGATTTTTCAAGTAGCCAGGCTTTTAGTTGTTTGTGGACAAAAAGACTTTTAAGTTTTAGTATAAAAGACTAATTGTATTAATTTTAACTCAGAAAATTGTACTCTACAAGATGGTGCCATTATTTTTTCGATATCTCAAACTGGTCAAACCACTTTTTTAGCGCTTTAATTGGTTTAAACAGCAAATAACGTTATCTGATTGGCTAAGGTTTTTGTTTTCTAATAACTAGAATTTTCTTTTCTTTTAAGCGTTAAAGAAATGTAAATAAACGAGTAATAAGTATAAATAGGTCAGAAAGAAAAATAAAACAAAAAAGATGAATTCAAAAAGTAAAAGCCTACGGCACGTGGTATTCCCAAGCGGTCACCCATCTAAGTACTAACCACGCCCGACACTGCTTAACTTCCCAGATCGGACGAGATGGGGTGTGCTCAGTGTGGTATGGTCGTAGGCGTTTGAAAGCGTTTACAAGCCTTTATAAACCCTTCGGTTTGTTTAAAAAACCTATTTGCACTTAATTTACAATCGATTTGATATTTTAAAATTATTCCTTATAAAATTTTAACTTGATGTAAGTATTTTTTTATTAAAACCTTTTTTTTTTGGTGTTTTAATTACAATTACTCCCTGCAACTTTATTAAAAACTTTGTTTAAAAGATTGTTAACTATATTCTATATTTAATACTATGATAATTAGAAGTAAAGTTTATTAAGTGATTAAACTAAATAAAAAATATTGTTAAAATAAACATTTCGGTAACATGTTGTGTTTAGTTTGTTTTACTATTTCTCATTGTTCTATTTATAGATGGACTTATATATACAAGAATATTTATAGTTAGTTATAGTTTTCTAAAGAATATCTCATACTACATCAGATTTTACGAATAAATAATTTATAACTTATAATTATATAACTTATAATTATAGATTATATAATAAATATAACTTAATTTAAGGTAATAAAATATTTGACGTTTAATTTAATAACTCAACTATGTTTATGTTATAAAATGATAGTATATAATACACATACATTATAATAATATGTATAACTAGTTGTTTACTTTAAAATGAATAATTAAGTGGAAGAATTAAAAGAACTCACATTTTTGAAGAGAGCGTGGAAAACCAGAATAGTCTTTTAAAACTTTTATTAAATTATCGATAAATATAAAATACAATAGAATTAAACATATAAACGTAACTGTGGTTGCTTAGAAACTAAACAAGAAATTTTTTAATAAAATATAAAATAATTATTATATAGAAGTAAAATAAAAATAAAATAAAAGTAATATAAATTATATCTTTTAACTAAATAACAATCACGAGCAATATTAGCGCAATGTCAGAGTATGAATTTATAATAAAGGAATTGCTTCCTTGGTGTTGATACTTACCTTATTCAAATAGAATACATTTTCAGCGATCAGGCTTGTATTTATTTTAGCGCGCGTAACACAACGTTTGTGGGTTTCGGCACACTTTTGTCGATAGTGGGCGCCCCGCCTC
>NW_028139263.1:67500-77500 GCF_965202585.1 Thalia democratica
CAGAATCAAGAAAGAGCTCTCAATCTGTCAATCCTCGCTGTGTCCGGGCCGGGTGAGATTTCCCGTGTTGAGTCAAATTAAGCCGCAGGCTCCACTCCTGGTGGTGCCCTTCCGTCAATTCCTTTAAGTTTCAGCTTTGCAACCATACTTCCCCCGGAACCCAAAGACTTTGGTTTCCCGGAAGCTGCCGGACAGTTCTTAAGTTCGACACTGCCCGATCGCTAGTCGGCATCGTTTAAGGTCAGAACTAGGACGGTATCTGATCGTCTTCGAACCTCTGACTTTCGCTCTTGATTAAAGAAAACATTCTTGGCAAATGCTTTCGCAGTCGTTCGTCTTGCGCCGATCCAAGAATTTCACCTCTAACGGCACAGTACGGATGCCCCCGTCCGTTCCTATTAATCATTACCTCGTGCTCCGAAAACCAACAAAATAGAACCGAGGTCCTATTCCATTATTCCATGCAACATTATACAAGCGTAAAGCCTGCTTTGAACACTCTAATTTTTTCAAGGTAAACTTGCCGGACCACCGCAACACTCAGTTAAGAGCACCGCGAAGGCACCGACCAACAAGAACAACGAGGCCAGTGCTAGCCTTTCGACCGACCAACCTCGCCGTCCCTATATCCAACTACGAGCTTTTCAACCGCAACAACTTAAATATACACTTTTGGAGCTGGAATTACCGCGGCTGCTGGCACCAGACTTGCCCTCCAATGGATACTCGTTAAAAAGTTTAAAGTGTACTCATTCCAATTGCAGGACCTCGTACGAGGTCTGCATTGTTATTTTTCGTCACTACCTCCCCGAGCCGGGAATGGGTAATTTGCGCGCCTGCTGCCTTCCTTGGATGTGGTAGCCGTTTCTCAGGCTCCCTCTCCGGAATCGAACCCTGATTCTCCGTCACCCGTTACAACCTCGGTAGGCCGATACCGTACCGACGATAGTTGATAGGGCAGTTGCTTTAATGAGATGTCGCCAGCACTAGGCCGTGCGATCCGCAAGCTTATCCAGAGTCACCATTGTAACGACCCGAAAGCCGGTTAGTTTTGGTCTGATAAATGCGCGCCTCACGTCAGTTCGGCGCTTTACGCATGTATTAGCTCTAGAATTGCCACAGTTATCCATGTAAAAGCGTACAATCAAATGAACCATAACTGATTTAATGAGCCATTCGCAGTTTCACTGTACGTGAGCTCGTACTTACACTTGCATGGCTTAATCTTTGAGACAAGCATATGACTACTGGCAGGATCAACCAGATAACTATCCGAGGGCGTTTAAACCCGTTGCTCGACTGAGCGTTTTTACTGTATAAATACAGACCTTTTCTATCACTCGGCTTAAAAGCCTTGCGAACGTTACTGAAAGTCGGCGCCGGCCTTTTGCTGTTTAAAGCGCCAGCCCGCGTCGACTGCAGCATGCAGCTATACAACTGACTGTTCTTTCTCCCGACCAACCGTTTGCCTTCTGCCGGTTAACTCGTCAGCAGCAACACGCCATCTGTCTGCTGCAGTTACCCGCCTCGAGCCGTGCCTGCCTGCGTCGGCTACTCGTCTCGACGACTTCGCAAAGCTATAAGCCTACCGCCGCTGGACGCTTGTAGTTTTTCATACGCTGCTCCGATGCGTTTACATAGCACGTTCGCCGCCGCTGCAATAGCCGCGCCTCGGGTGCTAAACAGTAATGCTTTAAGCCCGCTTTCTCGCCAAGTCGACCGAACGCACAAACACGTCTCTCTCACTAGTGTAAAGTAATGCATACGTGTATGATGCTCAAATGTTGCTGTTGAACTTTTTTGCCGATTTTTCCCGATTTTTTTTTAATTTCTTTGTTTCTTTTCAATTTTTTTAATATTTTAAGCTTATTTATGCTACGTTTAAATGTTTTAATACTTTTTTTATACTTTATTTAATATGTTTAAAAGAAATAAATAAAAAATAATATATATAAACTACTTTTTTTAATGTTTTAAATATGTTTGTTTATTATAAATAAGCTTTATTTGTATTATTTTTTATTTAAACTTACTTTTTAAATCTTTATATTTGTTTTATCGTTTTAAGCACATTGCGATAAATATAATAAACAAAAAATTGATTAAAAATAATAATAATAAAAAAAAAAAAAAAAAAATAACATAAGCTTATTTTATATGTTTCATTTTATTTTTATTTAAACTTACTTTTCAAACCTTAATACTCGTTTTATTTTTTTAAGCAGATCGCGATAAATATAATAAACAAACAATTAAATAAAAATAAATAAAAATGAAAAAAAAAAAAAAAACATAAGCTTATTTTATATGTTTCATTTTATTTTTATTTAAACTTACTTTTCAAACCTTAATACTCGTTTTATTTTTTTAAGCAGATCGCGATAGATATAATAAACAAACAATGAAATAAAAATAATAATAATAATAATAATAAATCATAAGCTTATTTTGTACGTTTCATTTTATTTTATTTAAAACTTACAATTTAAACTTTTGTATTTGTTCTATTCTTTTAAGCACATCGCGATAAATATAATAAGCAAACAATTAAATAAAAATAATAACAAATAAATAAAACAATACGGCTAAACTATAAAAAGAAAACTAAATAACTGATAAATACTTGTAAAACATTATTTGAAACATGTATTTTGAAACACAACACGATTGATTTATATTTGATAATATATTTTTAATTTGTGTAGTTCATTTAAAGTAGTCTCCCTTTTTGCTTCTGGTTTTATTAGAGTTATATATAACAATAAATGATGTAGTTTATTTAAAGTAGTCTCCCTTTTTGCTTCTGGTTTTACTTGAGTTACATAACGTTAAATAAACATACTTAATAAACGTAACCATCAATACTGTCATTTTAATAAAACTAAGTACAAATACATTGAATTAACATAGAACTTTAAAAAGCCTTTGCTAGTATCTGTTGGTAACAGTAAATAACCTATTATGACTCACAATACAAGAGTGCGAAATTTATTTTTCATTTGATTTTTCAGGTATTTATTTATTTGTGGAAATAAACTTTTTTATTACATTAGAAACTAATTGAATTTTTCCTATAACTATACCTATTATTATATTTAGTATGCTTAAAAGTAATAAAATGAAACGTCGCGATTATATAATAAACAAACAATCAAACAAACAAAGAAATAAAATAAAAAACTATTTTTTTAAACTTATATTTCAACTATATGTCTTATTTTATTTTCATTTAAACTTACTTTAAACCTCTGTATTTGTTATATATATTTAAACACAATACGATTAAACTATAAGACAAACAACAACATAAAATAATCACATTAATAAATACACTAAGCAAATAGCTAGAATAAATATAAATAGTTCAATATATACAATATATTTCTTCCATTTTTAAGTTACTTGTTAAACATATTTATTTAAACATGTTTCTTTAGAATATAAAACTAACAGTTCTACAAATAAAGAAATTAAAAAGCCAATACACATAACACTAACTTTTCATAAATTAGATATGCAAATATGAACAAAATAATAACTAAATTGTAAAGCTTTTGTAAACTGTAAACTTATAAACTTATAATAATAATTGCATATTCACTATTCACAATAGCTTTTTATTTAGTACACAACTGGTCTGTAAGTTGTGTAGTTTATTGAAAGTATAATCCCGTTTTGCTTCTGGTTTAAATAAAGTTATACAACACATACTAAAGTAAATTAAATAAAGTAATTCACTACTATCTATTAAATACATTAATTTAAATTAAAGTGAACTTTGAACTTATAATAATAATTGCATATTCACTATTCAGAATTGCTTTAAATTTAGTACACAACTGGTCTGTAAATTGTGTAGTTTATTGAAAGTATAATCCCGTTTTGCTTCTGGTTCAAATAAAGTTATACAACACTTACTAAAGTAAATTAAATAAAGTAATTCACTACTATCTATTAAATAAAACCAATTTAAAAAATACATTAATTTAAATTAAAGTGAACTTTGAACTTATAATAATAATTGCATATTCACTATTCAGAATTGCTTTAAATTTAGTACACAACTGGTCTGTAAATTGTGTTGGTTCTATTCAAGTACTCTCCTTGTTTGTTTTGTTTTAGTTGTATTTATTTTTAGATACTAGCACATTCAATACACATAATAAAGTAAACCAAATAAACTCTATTAATTTAAACTAAGTACAAATACATTAAGTTAATACAAAACTTTAAAAAGCTTTTGCTAGTATCTGTTGGTAACAGTAAATAACTTATTATGACTCACAATACAAAAGTGCAAAATTTATTTTCGTTTGATTTTTCAAGTAGCTACGCTTTTATTTGTTTATGGACAAAAAGACTTTAAAGTTTTAGTATAAATGACTAATTGTATTAATTTTAACTCAGAAAATTGTACTCTACAAGATGGTGCCATTATTTTTTCGATATCTCAACCTGGTCAAACCACTTTTTTAGCGCTCTAATTGGTTTAAACAGCAAATAACGTTATCTGATTGGCTTACGTTTTTATTTGCTAATAACTAGAATTTACTTTTCTTTTAAGCGTTAAAGAAATGTAAATAAACGAGTAATAAGTATAAATAGGTCAGAAAGAAAAATAGTACAAAAAAGATGAATTCAAAAGGCAAAAGCCTACGGCACGTGGTATTCCCAAGCGGTCACCCATCTAAGTACTAACCACGCCCGACACTGCTTAACTTCCCAGATCGGACGAGATGGGGTGTGCTCAGTGTGGTATGGTCGTAGGCGTTTGAAAGCGTTTACAAGCCTTTATAAACCCTTCGGTTTGTTTAAAAAACCTATTTGCACTTGATTTACAATCGATTTGATATTTTAAAATTAATCCTTATAAAATTTTAACCTGAATTAACCTTTTTTTTTCTTTTTTTTATCAACAGTTACTCCCAAACTGTACTAAAACTGTATTGTAACTGTACAAAAGTGTTTGTTTAAATAATTGCTATCTATAAATTACCTAAGACCAGGACAAGTAGAAGTAAAGTTTATTGAATTATTAAACTAAATAAATAAAATAAAATCGTAAAATAAAATAATACAATATGTTTACAATTTGTCATTGATCTATCCATTTATGTTATTGCATTACAAATACAAACATTGCATACATTCAAGAGTATTATTCATCAATCTTTTCAATATAATAAGTTTTAAATTTATATTTATATATATATTTATTTTTAAATAATTCCTGACATTTTAGACTACCTGAGATTTTTTTTTAATTAAATTAATTTTAGTAATTAAATACTTGACGTTCTAGTTTTTTTAATTTGATAACTCAACTATGTTTATTTTTTTTTTACTAATTTTAAAATTATTATTATACAATATATTTGTTATATTATATTTATTTTATTACTTAAACTTATTATATACATTTAATATATAATATTATTAAATAATTTTATTAACGAATTAAAAACAAAATATTATTATTTTATTATTATTATATTATTAACTTAGTGTTTTATTTTAAAGATATATTAAAAAACTAAACAGATATTACCCCTAAAAAATTTTGTTAATAATATATAAAAAGTACTCAAATTCAGATTCGGAAATATATATACTGTTTTTTTTCATCAATATTGCAGGTCTGCGTAGCCGGGGGCTGTAATCTAGCTGCCAGCAGGCCTGAAATGGTGGCCACTATTGTTCAATGTTCAACTTCAAATTCTTTGAGATTATACTGTACTATCTATCTATCTATCTAACAAATCTATCTAACAAATGTTGTTCAATCTAGGTTGTGGGTACTTGGGTCGAGTAATGCCTTTGACTTACAATCTGTTGTGGATTGTCAATATTCCTCTATCTATCAATAAACAAATCTATCTAATAAATGTTGTTCAATCTAGGTTGTGGGTACTTGGGTCGAGTAATGCCTTTGACTTACAATCTGTTGTTGATTGTCAACATTCCTCTATCTATCAATAATGATTATATTCAATATTAAATGTTGATTAATTCAGTTGTAAGAAAACCAGTGCGCTGGTTAGGTTGGGTAAGGCCTTCGACTTACAATCTTGGGGATTATCAACGTTCATCACAAGTACAGTAACGATCTCATTGAATTTCCAGTTGGAACATTGGATTGTAGTGGTGGCCTACTCTTTTTTGCCTAGTTTGACAAACTATTGTATATATATTGTATAACTTTATTTGTATTATTTTTTATTTAAATTACTACTTATTATTAAAGAATTAAATTTTCTCCATTGTTTTCTCCATCGCGAACATTAAAAAAAAAACTATGTATTTGAACTAATGCTTATTTTATATGTTTTGTTTTATTTTTATTCAAACTTACTTTAAACCTCTGTATTTTTTATACAATAAGATTAAACTATATAACAGAAAAATAATTAAATAATCAAACTATTGAATAAGCAGTTAATTAGTGTGTTTTTTTTAGGCTTCTTTCATTTTTAACTTACTTGTTAACCATATTTCTTTTATTAAAGTATAAAACTAACAGTTACTAAAATAAAATAATCATAAAGTCAATACACAAAACACTAACTTTTTATAGTTTAAATATGCAAACATGAATATAGTTATGAAGTAAAGTTATTCAAAGCTTATAATAATGAAGCTTTTGTATAATATTTCAATTACAGTGAACTTTAAGTAAGATAAGTTTTTTTTTTGTAATAACTACAAAATTGGTATTTTAGTTTATTATTAGTAACTAAATATTTATATTTATTATATTTAAAAAAAAACTTCTATACTAACTCTAATTTCAAAGCATATTAAAACATACAAATTTTACCAACTAAATATTTATTTTTATTTTTATTATTATAACTTTCAAACATAAGCTTGTATACCTTATATACCTATATACCTCATATAGTAGGCTTGACATAACATTATTTAATTCTTTTTGTTTGAAATAAACTCATTTAGTTATTAGTAAATTACAACATAAATGTTTATAACAATAAAACTAAGATTTAGCTTTTGAGTTAGTAAACTTTGATAGTTTTCTTTTAAAAGTTTAATAGTCCTTATTTAAGTTCAAACAAAATTGCTATATATTTAATACACATACAAAAGTAAACTAAGTAAACGTAACTCAATAGTCTCTTTTAAGTAAAAGTAATTACAAATACATTAAGTTAATACAAAACTTTAAAAAGCTTTTGCTAGTATCTGTTGGTAACAGTAAATAACTTATTATGACTCACAATACAAAAGTTCAAAATTTATTTTTGTTTGATTTTTCAAGTAGCCAGGCTTTTAGTTGTTTGTGGACAAAAAGACTTTTAAGTTTTAGTATAAAAGACTAATTGTATTAATTTTAACTCAGAAAATTGTACTCTACAAGATGGTGCCATTATTTTTTCGATATCTCAAACTGGTCAAACCACTTTTTTAGCGCTTTAATTGGTTTAAACAGCAAATAACGTTATCTGATTGGCTAAGGTTTTTGTTTTCTAATAACTAGAATTTTCTTTTCTTTTAAGCGTTAAAGAAATGTAAATAAACGAGTAATAAGTATAAATAGGTCAGAAAGAAAAATAAAACAAAAAAGATGAATTCAAAAAGTAAAAGCCTACGGCACGTGGTATTCCCAAGCGGTCACCCATCTAAGTACTAACCACGCCCGACACTGCTTAACTTCCCAGATCGGACGAGATGGGGTGTGCTCAGTGTGGTATGGTCGTAGGCGTTTGAAAGCGTTTACAAGCCTTTATAAACCCTTCGGTTTGTTTAAAAAACCTATTTGCACTTAATTTACAATCGATTTGATATTTTAAAATTATTCCTTATAAAATTTTAACTTGATGTAAGTATTTTTTTATTAAAACCTTTTTTTTTTGGTGTTTTAATTACAATTACTCCCTGCAACTTTATTAAAAACTTTGTTTAAAAGATTGTTAACTATATTCTATATTTAATACTATGATAATTAGAAGTAAAGTTTATTAAGTGATTAAACTAAATAAAAAATATTGTTAAAATAAACATTTCGGTAACATGTTGTGTTTAGTTTGTTTTACTATTTCTCATTGTTCTATTTATAGATGGACTTATATATACAAGAATATTTATAGTTAGTTATAGTTTTCTAAAGAATATCTCATACTACATCAGATTTTACGAATAAATAATTTATAACTTATAATTATATAACTTATAATTATAGATTATATAATAAATATAACTTAATTTAAGGTAATAAAATATTTGACGTTTAATTTAATAACTCAACTATGTTTATGTTATAAAATGATAGTATATAATACACATACATTATAATAATATGTATAACTAGTTGTTTACTTTAAAATGAATAATTAAGTGGAAGAATTAAAAGAACTCACATTTTTGAAGAGAGCGTGGAAAACCAGAATAGTCTTTTAAAACTTTTATTAAATTATCGATAAATATAAAATACAATAGAATTAAACATATAAACGTAACTGTGGTTGCTTAGAAACTAAACAAGAAATTTTTTAATAAAATATAAAATAATTATTATATAGAAGTAAAATAAAAATAAAATAAAAGTAATATAAATTATATCTTTTAACTAAATAACAATCACGAGCAATATTAGCGCAATGTCAGAGTATGAATTTATAATAAAGGAATTGCTTCCTTGGTGTTGATACTTACCTTATTCAAATAGAATACATTTTCAGCGATCAGGCTTGTATTTATTTTAGCGCGCGTAACACAACGTTTGTGGGTTTCGGCACACTTTTGTCGATAGTGGGCGCCCCGCCTCTTAAGTACAGAAATTTCGGGAATTTTCGATTTTTGGAATTCTGACTCGACAGATCGTTTTTATTTGGTCCAGAGACCCCGTAAAAAATTTTTCAGCCCATTTGAAGCATGATGAAAAAATGTTATTTCGACCCCCTTTTTTTAGGGGTTACGGGGACATCGACCCATTTTTTGGGAATAAAAAACTCCTAGAAAAGGACCACTTTTCTTCTTTTTTCGAATTTCGACTTTTTATTTTTTTGGAAAATTTTTCTATTTTCTTTGTTTGTTCTATTATAAGGTCAAAAATATTTTTTTGAGCTTTGCAACGCATAAGGACTAACGTAAGGTAAGTTTTAAAAGATTTTTTTTTCGATAATTTTTTCTATATTTTTTGTTTGGTCCATTACAAAGTCGAAAATATTTTTTTACGGCTTCTAAACGCGTGTAGATTAACCGTAGGTAGGTTATTTCGAAATTTAAATTTTTCAATATTATTAATATTTCTGTAAATTGTTCGATTATGAGGTTTTTATGGCTCTTTCAGCACCCAATAAGTACATTAAAAAAT
The DNA here is from genome assembly GCF_965202585.1 of Thalia democratica. NCBI lineage: Eukaryota > Metazoa > Chordata > Thaliacea > Salpida > Salpidae > Thalia > Thalia democratica. Next base: position 76,832 of record NW_028139263.1, read on the forward strand.
AAAACATGAAATGAAAACATCAACTAAAATGAAAATAACATATTCTGTGAAAAAACCTACGAAAATTCTTTATGAAATTTTCTTTGTCACATAATTGGAAGCTAAGAAAAACCGGAAAATAATTCTTCTTGAGCCATTTTTTTGTATGATAAATAGTATGCAAGCTGCCGATGTCAGAAGACTGTCGACAGCCGAAAAAAAGTCTGTTAAGACTCATTGAAATTGCTCCTGTCCACGGAAATCTTTAGTAAAAGGCGAAAGATTCATTCGTGTACTGAACTGAAGCCAGAGTGATTAGCAACGGTTGCCAAGGCTTTTTCTATGGGCTTTACCATGCTACAGGTTGTGAATAAATGTATACAAACTCCCCCAGAGGGGAGGCGAGCCGATTCCGGAGGTACTGCAATACCGGACCGACTCTTGACGAGCAGGACAATAAATTGTCTGAACTGCACGTCGGTTGACAAAAAGTCGTTTGATCATGGGAAGGACGCGTGGTCCTTCTCGAAGCGATCAAACTTCGAAGAACAGATACTACACTTGATCTTAGCTCAATGAGCCGAGAAGCGATGCATTCTTAGTATCCGTTTTTTTAATAAACAAACGAAGACTTCGAAGAGCTTGTGACGACCACTCGCATTAGTCATTTAATTGGGGGATGAATGCACA
>NW_028139263.1:82500-92500 GCF_965202585.1 Thalia democratica
TTTAGCAAGTAAGAGTCTCGTTCGTTATCGGAATTAACCAGACAAATCGCTCCACCAACTAAGAACGGCCATGCACCACCACCCACAGAATCAAGAAAGAGCTCTCAATCTGTCAATCCTCGCTGTGTCCGGGCCGGGTGAGATTTCCCGTGTTGAGTCAAATTAAGCCGCAGGCTCCACTCCTGGTGGTGCCCTTCCGTCAATTCCTTTAAGTTTCAGCTTTGCAACCATACTTCCCCCGGAACCCAAAGACTTTGGTTTCCCGGAAGCTGCCGGACAGTTCTTAAGTTCGACACTGCCCGATCGCTAGTCGGCATCGTTTAAGGTCAGAACTAGGACGGTATCTGATCGTCTTCGAACCTCTGACTTTCGCTCTTGATTAAAGAAAACATTCTTGGCAAATGCTTTCGCAGTCGTTCGTCTTGCGCCGATCCAAGAATTTCACCTCTAACGGCACAGTACGGATGCCCCCGTCCGTTCCTATTAATCATTACCTCGTGCTCCGAAAACCAACAAAATAGAACCGAGGTCCTATTCCATTATTCCATGCAACATTATACAAGCGTAAAGCCTGCTTTGAACACTCTAATTTTTTCAAGGTAAACTTGCCGGACCACCGCAACACTCAGTTAAGAGCACCGCGAAGGCACCGACCAACAAGAACAACGAGGCCAGTGCTAGCCTTTCGACCGACCAACCTCGCCGTCCCTATATCCAACTACGAGCTTTTCAACCGCAACAACTTAAATATACACTTTTGGAGCTGGAATTACCGCGGCTGCTGGCACCAGACTTGCCCTCCAATGGATACTCGTTAAAAAGTTTAAAGTGTACTCATTCCAATTGCAGGACCTCGTACGAGGTCTGCATTGTTATTTTTCGTCACTACCTCCCCGAGCCGGGAATGGGTAATTTGCGCGCCTGCTGCCTTCCTTGGATGTGGTAGCCGTTTCTCAGGCTCCCTCTCCGGAATCGAACCCTGATTCTCCGTCACCCGTTACAACCTCGGTAGGCCGATACCGTACCGACGATAGTTGATAGGGCAGTTGCTTTAATGAGATGTCGCCAGCACTAGGCCGTGCGATCCGCAAGCTTATCCAGAGTCACCATTGTAACGACCCGAAAGCCGGTTAGTTTTGGTCTGATAAATGCGCGCCTCACGTCAGTTCGGCGCTTTACGCATGTATTAGCTCTAGAATTGCCACAGTTATCCATGTAAAAGCGTACAATCAAATGAACCATAACTGATTTAATGAGCCATTCGCAGTTTCACTGTACGTGAGCTCGTACTTACACTTGCATGGCTTAATCTTTGAGACAAGCATATGACTACTGGCAGGATCAACCAGATAACTATCCGAGGGCGTTTAAACCCGTTGCTCGACTGAGCGTTTTTACTGTATAAATACAGACCTTTTCTATCACTCGGCTTAAAAGCCTTGCGAACGTTACTGAAAGTCGGCGCCGGCCTTTTGCTGTTTAAAGCGCCAGCCCGCGTCGACTGCAGCATGCAGCTATACAACTGACTGTTCTTTCTCCCGACCAACCGTTTGCCTTCTGCCGGTTAACTCGTCAGCAGCAACACGCCATCTGTCTGCTGCAGTTACCCGCCTCGAGCCGTGCCTGCCTGCGTCGGCTACTCGTCTCGACGACTTCGCAAAGCTATAAGCCTACCGCCGCTGGACGCTTGTAGTTTTTCATACGCTGCTCCGATGCGTTTACATAGCACGTTCGCCGCCGCTGCAATAGCCGCGCCTCGGGTGCTAAACAGTAATGCTTTAAGCCCGCTTTCTCGCCAAGTCGACCGAACGCACAAACACGTCTCTCTCACTAGTGTAAAGTAATGCATACGTGTATGATGCTCAAATGTTGCTGTTGAACTTTTTTGCCGATTTTTCCCGATTTTTTTTTAATTTCTTTGTTTCTTTTCAATTTTTTTAATATTTTAAGCTTATTTATGCTACGTTTAAATGTTTTAATACTTTTTTTATACTTTATTTAATATGTTTAAAAGAAATAAATAAAAAATAATATATATAAACTACTTTTTTTAATGTTTTAAATATGTTTGTTTATTATAAATAAGCTTTATTTGTATTATTTTTTATTTAAACTTACTTTTTAAATCTTTATATTTGTTTTATCGTTTTAAGCACATTGCGATAAATATAATAAACAAAAAATTGATTAAAAATAATAATAATAAAAAAAAAAAAAAAAAAATAACATAAGCTTATTTTATATGTTTCATTTTATTTTTATTTAAACTTACTTTTCAAACCTTAATACTCGTTTTATTTTTTTAAGCAGATCGCGATAAATATAATAAACAAACAATTAAATAAAAATAAATAAAAATGAAAAAAAAAAAAAAAACATAAGCTTATTTTATATGTTTCATTTTATTTTTATTTAAACTTACTTTTCAAACCTTAATACTCGTTTTATTTTTTTAAGCAGATCGCGATAGATATAATAAACAAACAATGAAATAAAAATAATAATAATAATAATAATAAATCATAAGCTTATTTTGTACGTTTCATTTTATTTTATTTAAAACTTACAATTTAAACTTTTGTATTTGTTCTATTCTTTTAAGCACATCGCGATAAATATAATAAGCAAACAATTAAATAAAAATAATAACAAATAAATAAAACAATACGGCTAAACTATAAAAAGAAAACTAAATAACTGATAAATACTTGTAAAACATTATTTGAAACATGTATTTTGAAACACAACACGATTGATTTATATTTGATAATATATTTTTAATTTGTGTAGTTCATTTAAAGTAGTCTCCCTTTTTGCTTCTGGTTTTATTAGAGTTATATATAACAATAAATGATGTAGTTTATTTAAAGTAGTCTCCCTTTTTGCTTCTGGTTTTACTTGAGTTACATAACGTTAAATAAACATACTTAATAAACGTAACCATCAATACTGTCATTTTAATAAAACTAAGTACAAATACATTGAATTAACATAGAACTTTAAAAAGCCTTTGCTAGTATCTGTTGGTAACAGTAAATAACCTATTATGACTCACAATACAAGAGTGCGAAATTTATTTTTCATTTGATTTTTCAGGTATTTATTTATTTGTGGAAATAAACTTTTTTATTACATTAGAAACTAATTGAATTTTTCCTATAACTATACCTATTATTATATTTAGTATGCTTAAAAGTAATAAAATGAAACGTCGCGATTATATAATAAACAAACAATCAAACAAACAAAGAAATAAAATAAAAAACTATTTTTTTAAACTTATATTTCAACTATATGTCTTATTTTATTTTCATTTAAACTTACTTTAAACCTCTGTATTTGTTATATATATTTAAACACAATACGATTAAACTATAAGACAAACAACAACATAAAATAATCACATTAATAAATACACTAAGCAAATAGCTAGAATAAATATAAATAGTTCAATATATACAATATATTTCTTCCATTTTTAAGTTACTTGTTAAACATATTTATTTAAACATGTTTCTTTAGAATATAAAACTAACAGTTCTACAAATAAAGAAATTAAAAAGCCAATACACATAACACTAACTTTTCATAAATTAGATATGCAAATATGAACAAAATAATAACTAAATTGTAAAGCTTTTGTAAACTGTAAACTTATAAACTTATAATAATAATTGCATATTCACTATTCACAATAGCTTTTTATTTAGTACACAACTGGTCTGTAAGTTGTGTAGTTTATTGAAAGTATAATCCCGTTTTGCTTCTGGTTTAAATAAAGTTATACAACACATACTAAAGTAAATTAAATAAAGTAATTCACTACTATCTATTAAATACATTAATTTAAATTAAAGTGAACTTTGAACTTATAATAATAATTGCATATTCACTATTCAGAATTGCTTTAAATTTAGTACACAACTGGTCTGTAAATTGTGTAGTTTATTGAAAGTATAATCCCGTTTTGCTTCTGGTTCAAATAAAGTTATACAACACTTACTAAAGTAAATTAAATAAAGTAATTCACTACTATCTATTAAATAAAACCAATTTAAAAAATACATTAATTTAAATTAAAGTGAACTTTGAACTTATAATAATAATTGCATATTCACTATTCAGAATTGCTTTAAATTTAGTACACAACTGGTCTGTAAATTGTGTTGGTTCTATTCAAGTACTCTCCTTGTTTGTTTTGTTTTAGTTGTATTTATTTTTAGATACTAGCACATTCAATACACATAATAAAGTAAACCAAATAAACTCTATTAATTTAAACTAAGTACAAATACATTAAGTTAATACAAAACTTTAAAAAGCTTTTGCTAGTATCTGTTGGTAACAGTAAATAACTTATTATGACTCACAATACAAAAGTGCAAAATTTATTTTCGTTTGATTTTTCAAGTAGCTACGCTTTTATTTGTTTATGGACAAAAAGACTTTAAAGTTTTAGTATAAATGACTAATTGTATTAATTTTAACTCAGAAAATTGTACTCTACAAGATGGTGCCATTATTTTTTCGATATCTCAACCTGGTCAAACCACTTTTTTAGCGCTCTAATTGGTTTAAACAGCAAATAACGTTATCTGATTGGCTTACGTTTTTATTTGCTAATAACTAGAATTTACTTTTCTTTTAAGCGTTAAAGAAATGTAAATAAACGAGTAATAAGTATAAATAGGTCAGAAAGAAAAATAGTACAAAAAAGATGAATTCAAAAGGCAAAAGCCTACGGCACGTGGTATTCCCAAGCGGTCACCCATCTAAGTACTAACCACGCCCGACACTGCTTAACTTCCCAGATCGGACGAGATGGGGTGTGCTCAGTGTGGTATGGTCGTAGGCGTTTGAAAGCGTTTACAAGCCTTTATAAACCCTTCGGTTTGTTTAAAAAACCTATTTGCACTTGATTTACAATCGATTTGATATTTTAAAATTAATCCTTATAAAATTTTAACCTGAATTAACCTTTTTTTTTCTTTTTTTTATCAACAGTTACTCCCAAACTGTACTAAAACTGTATTGTAACTGTACAAAAGTGTTTGTTTAAATAATTGCTATCTATAAATTACCTAAGACCAGGACAAGTAGAAGTAAAGTTTATTGAATTATTAAACTAAATAAATAAAATAAAATCGTAAAATAAAATAATACAATATGTTTACAATTTGTCATTGATCTATCCATTTATGTTATTGCATTACAAATACAAACATTGCATACATTCAAGAGTATTATTCATCAATCTTTTCAATATAATAAGTTTTAAATTTATATTTATATATATATTTATTTTTAAATAATTCCTGACATTTTAGACTACCTGAGATTTTTTTTTAATTAAATTAATTTTAGTAATTAAATACTTGACGTTCTAGTTTTTTTAATTTGATAACTCAACTATGTTTATTTTTTTTTTACTAATTTTAAAATTATTATTATACAATATATTTGTTATATTATATTTATTTTATTACTTAAACTTATTATATACATTTAATATATAATATTATTAAATAATTTTATTAACGAATTAAAAACAAAATATTATTATTTTATTATTATTATATTATTAACTTAGTGTTTTATTTTAAAGATATATTAAAAAACTAAACAGATATTACCCCTAAAAAATTTTGTTAATAATATATAAAAAGTACTCAAATTCAGATTCGGAAATATATATACTGTTTTTTTTCATCAATATTGCAGGTCTGCGTAGCCGGGGGCTGTAATCTAGCTGCCAGCAGGCCTGAAATGGTGGCCACTATTGTTCAATGTTCAACTTCAAATTCTTTGAGATTATACTGTACTATCTATCTATCTATCTAACAAATCTATCTAACAAATGTTGTTCAATCTAGGTTGTGGGTACTTGGGTCGAGTAATGCCTTTGACTTACAATCTGTTGTGGATTGTCAATATTCCTCTATCTATCAATAAACAAATCTATCTAATAAATGTTGTTCAATCTAGGTTGTGGGTACTTGGGTCGAGTAATGCCTTTGACTTACAATCTGTTGTTGATTGTCAACATTCCTCTATCTATCAATAATGATTATATTCAATATTAAATGTTGATTAATTCAGTTGTAAGAAAACCAGTGCGCTGGTTAGGTTGGGTAAGGCCTTCGACTTACAATCTTGGGGATTATCAACGTTCATCACAAGTACAGTAACGATCTCATTGAATTTCCAGTTGGAACATTGGATTGTAGTGGTGGCCTACTCTTTTTTGCCTAGTTTGACAAACTATTGTATATATATTGTATAACTTTATTTGTATTATTTTTTATTTAAATTACTACTTATTATTAAAGAATTAAATTTTCTCCATTGTTTTCTCCATCGCGAACATTAAAAAAAAAACTATGTATTTGAACTAATGCTTATTTTATATGTTTTGTTTTATTTTTATTCAAACTTACTTTAAACCTCTGTATTTTTTATACAATAAGATTAAACTATATAACAGAAAAATAATTAAATAATCAAACTATTGAATAAGCAGTTAATTAGTGTGTTTTTTTTAGGCTTCTTTCATTTTTAACTTACTTGTTAACCATATTTCTTTTATTAAAGTATAAAACTAACAGTTACTAAAATAAAATAATCATAAAGTCAATACACAAAACACTAACTTTTTATAGTTTAAATATGCAAACATGAATATAGTTATGAAGTAAAGTTATTCAAAGCTTATAATAATGAAGCTTTTGTATAATATTTCAATTACAGTGAACTTTAAGTAAGATAAGTTTTTTTTTTGTAATAACTACAAAATTGGTATTTTAGTTTATTATTAGTAACTAAATATTTATATTTATTATATTTAAAAAAAAACTTCTATACTAACTCTAATTTCAAAGCATATTAAAACATACAAATTTTACCAACTAAATATTTATTTTTATTTTTATTATTATAACTTTCAAACATAAGCTTGTATACCTTATATACCTATATACCTCATATAGTAGGCTTGACATAACATTATTTAATTCTTTTTGTTTGAAATAAACTCATTTAGTTATTAGTAAATTACAACATAAATGTTTATAACAATAAAACTAAGATTTAGCTTTTGAGTTAGTAAACTTTGATAGTTTTCTTTTAAAAGTTTAATAGTCCTTATTTAAGTTCAAACAAAATTGCTATATATTTAATACACATACAAAAGTAAACTAAGTAAACGTAACTCAATAGTCTCTTTTAAGTAAAAGTAATTACAAATACATTAAGTTAATACAAAACTTTAAAAAGCTTTTGCTAGTATCTGTTGGTAACAGTAAATAACTTATTATGACTCACAATACAAAAGTTCAAAATTTATTTTTGTTTGATTTTTCAAGTAGCCAGGCTTTTAGTTGTTTGTGGACAAAAAGACTTTTAAGTTTTAGTATAAAAGACTAATTGTATTAATTTTAACTCAGAAAATTGTACTCTACAAGATGGTGCCATTATTTTTTCGATATCTCAAACTGGTCAAACCACTTTTTTAGCGCTTTAATTGGTTTAAACAGCAAATAACGTTATCTGATTGGCTAAGGTTTTTGTTTTCTAATAACTAGAATTTTCTTTTCTTTTAAGCGTTAAAGAAATGTAAATAAACGAGTAATAAGTATAAATAGGTCAGAAAGAAAAATAAAACAAAAAAGATGAATTCAAAAAGTAAAAGCCTACGGCACGTGGTATTCCCAAGCGGTCACCCATCTAAGTACTAACCACGCCCGACACTGCTTAACTTCCCAGATCGGACGAGATGGGGTGTGCTCAGTGTGGTATGGTCGTAGGCGTTTGAAAGCGTTTACAAGCCTTTATAAACCCTTCGGTTTGTTTAAAAAACCTATTTGCACTTAATTTACAATCGATTTGATATTTTAAAATTATTCCTTATAAAATTTTAACTTGATGTAAGTATTTTTTTATTAAAACCTTTTTTTTTTGGTGTTTTAATTACAATTACTCCCTGCAACTTTATTAAAAACTTTGTTTAAAAGATTGTTAACTATATTCTATATTTAATACTATGATAATTAGAAGTAAAGTTTATTAAGTGATTAAACTAAATAAAAAATATTGTTAAAATAAACATTTCGGTAACATGTTGTGTTTAGTTTGTTTTACTATTTCTCATTGTTCTATTTATAGATGGACTTATATATACAAGAATATTTATAGTTAGTTATAGTTTTCTAAAGAATATCTCATACTACATCAGATTTTACGAATAAATAATTTATAACTTATAATTATATAACTTATAATTATAGATTATATAATAAATATAACTTAATTTAAGGTAATAAAATATTTGACGTTTAATTTAATAACTCAACTATGTTTATGTTATAAAATGATAGTATATAATACACATACATTATAATAATATGTATAACTAGTTGTTTACTTTAAAATGAATAATTAAGTGGAAGAATTAAAAGAACTCACATTTTTGAAGAGAGCGTGGAAAACCAGAATAGTCTTTTAAAACTTTTATTAAATTATCGATAAATATAAAATACAATAGAATTAAACATATAAACGTAACTGTGGTTGCTTAGAAACTAAACAAGAAATTTTTTAATAAAATATAAAATAATTATTATATAGAAGTAAAATAAAAATAAAATAAAAGTAATATAAATTATATCTTTTAACTAAATAACAATCACGAGCAATATTAGCGCAATGTCAGAGTATGAATTTATAATAAAGGAATTGCTTCCTTGGTGTTGATACTTACCTTATTCAAATAGAATACATTTTCAGCGATCAGGCTTGTATTTATTTTAGCGCGCGTAACACAACGTTTGTGGGTTTCGGCACACTTTTGTCGATAGTGGGCGCCCCGCCTCTTAAGTACAGAAATTTCGGGAATTTTCGATTTTTGGAATTCTGACTCGACAGATCGTTTTTATTTGGTCCAGAGACCCCGTAAAAAATTTTTCAGCCCATTTGAAGCATGATGAAAAAATGTTATTTCGACCCCCTTTTTTTAGGGGTTACGGGGACATCGACCCATTTTTTGGGAATAAAAAACTCCTAGAAAAGGACCACTTTTCTTCTTTTTTCGAATTTCGACTTTTTATTTTTTTGGAAAATTTTTCTATTTTCTTTGTTTGTTCTATTATAAGGTCAAAAATATTTTTTTGAGCTTTGCAACGCATAAGGACTAACGTAAGGTAAGTTTTAAAAGATTTTTTTTTCGATAATTTTTTCTATATTTTTTGTTTGGTCCATTACAAAGTCGAAAATATTTTTTTACGGCTTCTAAACGCGTGTAGATTAACCGTAGGTAGGTTATTTCGAAATTTAAATTTTTCAATATTATTAATATTTCTGTAAATTGTTCGATTATGAGGTTTTTATGGCTCTTTCAGCACCCAATAAGTACATTAAAAAATAAAACATGAAATGAAAACATCAACTAAAATGAAAATAACATATTCTGTGAAAAAACCTACGAAAATTCTTTATGAAATTTTCTTTGTCACATAATTGGAAGCTAAGAAAAACCGGAAAATAATTCTTCTTGAGCCATTTTTTTGTATGATAAATAGTATGCAAGCTGCCGATGTCAGAAGACTGTCGACAGCCGAAAAAAAGTCTGTTAAGACTCATTGAAATTGCTCCTGTCCACGGAAATCTTTAGTAAAAGGCGAAAGATTCATTCGTGTACTGAACTGAAGCCAGAGTGATTAGCAACGGTTGCCAAGGCTTTTTCTATGGGCTTTACCATGCTACAGGTTGTGAATAAATGTATACAAACTCCCCCAGAGGGGAGGCGAGCCGATTCCGGAGGTACTGCAATACCGGACCGACTCTTGACGAGCAGGACAATAAATTGTCTGAACTGCACGTCGGTTGACAAAAAGTCGTTTGATCATGGGAAGGACGCGTGGTCCTTCTCGAAGCGATCAAACTTCGAAGAACAGATACTACACTTGATCTTAGCTCAATGAGCCGAGAAGCGATGCATTCTTAGTAT
>NW_028139263.1:97500-107500 GCF_965202585.1 Thalia democratica
AGACCTGTTATTGCTCAATCTCGTGTGGCTAAACGCCACTAGTCCCTCTAAGAAGTTGTCTCCGACCCAATGGGTCGAGCAGCTATTTAGCAAGTAAGAGTCTCGTTCGTTATCGGAATTAACCAGACAAATCGCTCCACCAACTAAGAACGGCCATGCACCACCACCCACAGAATCAAGAAAGAGCTCTCAATCTGTCAATCCTCGCTGTGTCCGGGCCGGGTGAGATTTCCCGTGTTGAGTCAAATTAAGCCGCAGGCTCCACTCCTGGTGGTGCCCTTCCGTCAATTCCTTTAAGTTTCAGCTTTGCAACCATACTTCCCCCGGAACCCAAAGACTTTGGTTTCCCGGAAGCTGCCGGACAGTTCTTAAGTTCGACACTGCCCGATCGCTAGTCGGCATCGTTTAAGGTCAGAACTAGGACGGTATCTGATCGTCTTCGAACCTCTGACTTTCGCTCTTGATTAAAGAAAACATTCTTGGCAAATGCTTTCGCAGTCGTTCGTCTTGCGCCGATCCAAGAATTTCACCTCTAACGGCACAGTACGGATGCCCCCGTCCGTTCCTATTAATCATTACCTCGTGCTCCGAAAACCAACAAAATAGAACCGAGGTCCTATTCCATTATTCCATGCAACATTATACAAGCGTAAAGCCTGCTTTGAACACTCTAATTTTTTCAAGGTAAACTTGCCGGACCACCGCAACACTCAGTTAAGAGCACCGCGAAGGCACCGACCAACAAGAACAACGAGGCCAGTGCTAGCCTTTCGACCGACCAACCTCGCCGTCCCTATATCCAACTACGAGCTTTTCAACCGCAACAACTTAAATATACACTTTTGGAGCTGGAATTACCGCGGCTGCTGGCACCAGACTTGCCCTCCAATGGATACTCGTTAAAAAGTTTAAAGTGTACTCATTCCAATTGCAGGACCTCGTACGAGGTCTGCATTGTTATTTTTCGTCACTACCTCCCCGAGCCGGGAATGGGTAATTTGCGCGCCTGCTGCCTTCCTTGGATGTGGTAGCCGTTTCTCAGGCTCCCTCTCCGGAATCGAACCCTGATTCTCCGTCACCCGTTACAACCTCGGTAGGCCGATACCGTACCGACGATAGTTGATAGGGCAGTTGCTTTAATGAGATGTCGCCAGCACTAGGCCGTGCGATCCGCAAGCTTATCCAGAGTCACCATTGTAACGACCCGAAAGCCGGTTAGTTTTGGTCTGATAAATGCGCGCCTCACGTCAGTTCGGCGCTTTACGCATGTATTAGCTCTAGAATTGCCACAGTTATCCATGTAAAAGCGTACAATCAAATGAACCATAACTGATTTAATGAGCCATTCGCAGTTTCACTGTACGTGAGCTCGTACTTACACTTGCATGGCTTAATCTTTGAGACAAGCATATGACTACTGGCAGGATCAACCAGATAACTATCCGAGGGCGTTTAAACCCGTTGCTCGACTGAGCGTTTTTACTGTATAAATACAGACCTTTTCTATCACTCGGCTTAAAAGCCTTGCGAACGTTACTGAAAGTCGGCGCCGGCCTTTTGCTGTTTAAAGCGCCAGCCCGCGTCGACTGCAGCATGCAGCTATACAACTGACTGTTCTTTCTCCCGACCAACCGTTTGCCTTCTGCCGGTTAACTCGTCAGCAGCAACACGCCATCTGTCTGCTGCAGTTACCCGCCTCGAGCCGTGCCTGCCTGCGTCGGCTACTCGTCTCGACGACTTCGCAAAGCTATAAGCCTACCGCCGCTGGACGCTTGTAGTTTTTCATACGCTGCTCCGATGCGTTTACATAGCACGTTCGCCGCCGCTGCAATAGCCGCGCCTCGGGTGCTAAACAGTAATGCTTTAAGCCCGCTTTCTCGCCAAGTCGACCGAACGCACAAACACGTCTCTCTCACTAGTGTAAAGTAATGCATACGTGTATGATGCTCAAATGTTGCTGTTGAACTTTTTTGCCGATTTTTCCCGATTTTTTTTTAATTTCTTTGTTTCTTTTCAATTTTTTTAATATTTTAAGCTTATTTATGCTACGTTTAAATGTTTTAATACTTTTTTTATACTTTATTTAATATGTTTAAAAGAAATAAATAAAAAATAATATATATAAACTACTTTTTTTAATGTTTTAAATATGTTTGTTTATTATAAATAAGCTTTATTTGTATTATTTTTTATTTAAACTTACTTTTTAAATCTTTATATTTGTTTTATCGTTTTAAGCACATTGCGATAAATATAATAAACAAAAAATTGATTAAAAATAATAATAATAAAAAAAAAAAAAAAAAAATAACATAAGCTTATTTTATATGTTTCATTTTATTTTTATTTAAACTTACTTTTCAAACCTTAATACTCGTTTTATTTTTTTAAGCAGATCGCGATAAATATAATAAACAAACAATTAAATAAAAATAAATAAAAATGAAAAAAAAAAAAAAAACATAAGCTTATTTTATATGTTTCATTTTATTTTTATTTAAACTTACTTTTCAAACCTTAATACTCGTTTTATTTTTTTAAGCAGATCGCGATAGATATAATAAACAAACAATGAAATAAAAATAATAATAATAATAATAATAAATCATAAGCTTATTTTGTACGTTTCATTTTATTTTATTTAAAACTTACAATTTAAACTTTTGTATTTGTTCTATTCTTTTAAGCACATCGCGATAAATATAATAAGCAAACAATTAAATAAAAATAATAACAAATAAATAAAACAATACGGCTAAACTATAAAAAGAAAACTAAATAACTGATAAATACTTGTAAAACATTATTTGAAACATGTATTTTGAAACACAACACGATTGATTTATATTTGATAATATATTTTTAATTTGTGTAGTTCATTTAAAGTAGTCTCCCTTTTTGCTTCTGGTTTTATTAGAGTTATATATAACAATAAATGATGTAGTTTATTTAAAGTAGTCTCCCTTTTTGCTTCTGGTTTTACTTGAGTTACATAACGTTAAATAAACATACTTAATAAACGTAACCATCAATACTGTCATTTTAATAAAACTAAGTACAAATACATTGAATTAACATAGAACTTTAAAAAGCCTTTGCTAGTATCTGTTGGTAACAGTAAATAACCTATTATGACTCACAATACAAGAGTGCGAAATTTATTTTTCATTTGATTTTTCAGGTATTTATTTATTTGTGGAAATAAACTTTTTTATTACATTAGAAACTAATTGAATTTTTCCTATAACTATACCTATTATTATATTTAGTATGCTTAAAAGTAATAAAATGAAACGTCGCGATTATATAATAAACAAACAATCAAACAAACAAAGAAATAAAATAAAAAACTATTTTTTTAAACTTATATTTCAACTATATGTCTTATTTTATTTTCATTTAAACTTACTTTAAACCTCTGTATTTGTTATATATATTTAAACACAATACGATTAAACTATAAGACAAACAACAACATAAAATAATCACATTAATAAATACACTAAGCAAATAGCTAGAATAAATATAAATAGTTCAATATATACAATATATTTCTTCCATTTTTAAGTTACTTGTTAAACATATTTATTTAAACATGTTTCTTTAGAATATAAAACTAACAGTTCTACAAATAAAGAAATTAAAAAGCCAATACACATAACACTAACTTTTCATAAATTAGATATGCAAATATGAACAAAATAATAACTAAATTGTAAAGCTTTTGTAAACTGTAAACTTATAAACTTATAATAATAATTGCATATTCACTATTCACAATAGCTTTTTATTTAGTACACAACTGGTCTGTAAGTTGTGTAGTTTATTGAAAGTATAATCCCGTTTTGCTTCTGGTTTAAATAAAGTTATACAACACATACTAAAGTAAATTAAATAAAGTAATTCACTACTATCTATTAAATACATTAATTTAAATTAAAGTGAACTTTGAACTTATAATAATAATTGCATATTCACTATTCAGAATTGCTTTAAATTTAGTACACAACTGGTCTGTAAATTGTGTAGTTTATTGAAAGTATAATCCCGTTTTGCTTCTGGTTCAAATAAAGTTATACAACACTTACTAAAGTAAATTAAATAAAGTAATTCACTACTATCTATTAAATAAAACCAATTTAAAAAATACATTAATTTAAATTAAAGTGAACTTTGAACTTATAATAATAATTGCATATTCACTATTCAGAATTGCTTTAAATTTAGTACACAACTGGTCTGTAAATTGTGTTGGTTCTATTCAAGTACTCTCCTTGTTTGTTTTGTTTTAGTTGTATTTATTTTTAGATACTAGCACATTCAATACACATAATAAAGTAAACCAAATAAACTCTATTAATTTAAACTAAGTACAAATACATTAAGTTAATACAAAACTTTAAAAAGCTTTTGCTAGTATCTGTTGGTAACAGTAAATAACTTATTATGACTCACAATACAAAAGTGCAAAATTTATTTTCGTTTGATTTTTCAAGTAGCTACGCTTTTATTTGTTTATGGACAAAAAGACTTTAAAGTTTTAGTATAAATGACTAATTGTATTAATTTTAACTCAGAAAATTGTACTCTACAAGATGGTGCCATTATTTTTTCGATATCTCAACCTGGTCAAACCACTTTTTTAGCGCTCTAATTGGTTTAAACAGCAAATAACGTTATCTGATTGGCTTACGTTTTTATTTGCTAATAACTAGAATTTACTTTTCTTTTAAGCGTTAAAGAAATGTAAATAAACGAGTAATAAGTATAAATAGGTCAGAAAGAAAAATAGTACAAAAAAGATGAATTCAAAAGGCAAAAGCCTACGGCACGTGGTATTCCCAAGCGGTCACCCATCTAAGTACTAACCACGCCCGACACTGCTTAACTTCCCAGATCGGACGAGATGGGGTGTGCTCAGTGTGGTATGGTCGTAGGCGTTTGAAAGCGTTTACAAGCCTTTATAAACCCTTCGGTTTGTTTAAAAAACCTATTTGCACTTGATTTACAATCGATTTGATATTTTAAAATTAATCCTTATAAAATTTTAACCTGAATTAACCTTTTTTTTTCTTTTTTTTATCAACAGTTACTCCCAAACTGTACTAAAACTGTATTGTAACTGTACAAAAGTGTTTGTTTAAATAATTGCTATCTATAAATTACCTAAGACCAGGACAAGTAGAAGTAAAGTTTATTGAATTATTAAACTAAATAAATAAAATAAAATCGTAAAATAAAATAATACAATATGTTTACAATTTGTCATTGATCTATCCATTTATGTTATTGCATTACAAATACAAACATTGCATACATTCAAGAGTATTATTCATCAATCTTTTCAATATAATAAGTTTTAAATTTATATTTATATATATATTTATTTTTAAATAATTCCTGACATTTTAGACTACCTGAGATTTTTTTTTAATTAAATTAATTTTAGTAATTAAATACTTGACGTTCTAGTTTTTTTAATTTGATAACTCAACTATGTTTATTTTTTTTTTACTAATTTTAAAATTATTATTATACAATATATTTGTTATATTATATTTATTTTATTACTTAAACTTATTATATACATTTAATATATAATATTATTAAATAATTTTATTAACGAATTAAAAACAAAATATTATTATTTTATTATTATTATATTATTAACTTAGTGTTTTATTTTAAAGATATATTAAAAAACTAAACAGATATTACCCCTAAAAAATTTTGTTAATAATATATAAAAAGTACTCAAATTCAGATTCGGAAATATATATACTGTTTTTTTTCATCAATATTGCAGGTCTGCGTAGCCGGGGGCTGTAATCTAGCTGCCAGCAGGCCTGAAATGGTGGCCACTATTGTTCAATGTTCAACTTCAAATTCTTTGAGATTATACTGTACTATCTATCTATCTATCTAACAAATCTATCTAACAAATGTTGTTCAATCTAGGTTGTGGGTACTTGGGTCGAGTAATGCCTTTGACTTACAATCTGTTGTGGATTGTCAATATTCCTCTATCTATCAATAAACAAATCTATCTAATAAATGTTGTTCAATCTAGGTTGTGGGTACTTGGGTCGAGTAATGCCTTTGACTTACAATCTGTTGTTGATTGTCAACATTCCTCTATCTATCAATAATGATTATATTCAATATTAAATGTTGATTAATTCAGTTGTAAGAAAACCAGTGCGCTGGTTAGGTTGGGTAAGGCCTTCGACTTACAATCTTGGGGATTATCAACGTTCATCACAAGTACAGTAACGATCTCATTGAATTTCCAGTTGGAACATTGGATTGTAGTGGTGGCCTACTCTTTTTTGCCTAGTTTGACAAACTATTGTATATATATTGTATAACTTTATTTGTATTATTTTTTATTTAAATTACTACTTATTATTAAAGAATTAAATTTTCTCCATTGTTTTCTCCATCGCGAACATTAAAAAAAAAACTATGTATTTGAACTAATGCTTATTTTATATGTTTTGTTTTATTTTTATTCAAACTTACTTTAAACCTCTGTATTTTTTATACAATAAGATTAAACTATATAACAGAAAAATAATTAAATAATCAAACTATTGAATAAGCAGTTAATTAGTGTGTTTTTTTTAGGCTTCTTTCATTTTTAACTTACTTGTTAACCATATTTCTTTTATTAAAGTATAAAACTAACAGTTACTAAAATAAAATAATCATAAAGTCAATACACAAAACACTAACTTTTTATAGTTTAAATATGCAAACATGAATATAGTTATGAAGTAAAGTTATTCAAAGCTTATAATAATGAAGCTTTTGTATAATATTTCAATTACAGTGAACTTTAAGTAAGATAAGTTTTTTTTTTGTAATAACTACAAAATTGGTATTTTAGTTTATTATTAGTAACTAAATATTTATATTTATTATATTTAAAAAAAAACTTCTATACTAACTCTAATTTCAAAGCATATTAAAACATACAAATTTTACCAACTAAATATTTATTTTTATTTTTATTATTATAACTTTCAAACATAAGCTTGTATACCTTATATACCTATATACCTCATATAGTAGGCTTGACATAACATTATTTAATTCTTTTTGTTTGAAATAAACTCATTTAGTTATTAGTAAATTACAACATAAATGTTTATAACAATAAAACTAAGATTTAGCTTTTGAGTTAGTAAACTTTGATAGTTTTCTTTTAAAAGTTTAATAGTCCTTATTTAAGTTCAAACAAAATTGCTATATATTTAATACACATACAAAAGTAAACTAAGTAAACGTAACTCAATAGTCTCTTTTAAGTAAAAGTAATTACAAATACATTAAGTTAATACAAAACTTTAAAAAGCTTTTGCTAGTATCTGTTGGTAACAGTAAATAACTTATTATGACTCACAATACAAAAGTTCAAAATTTATTTTTGTTTGATTTTTCAAGTAGCCAGGCTTTTAGTTGTTTGTGGACAAAAAGACTTTTAAGTTTTAGTATAAAAGACTAATTGTATTAATTTTAACTCAGAAAATTGTACTCTACAAGATGGTGCCATTATTTTTTCGATATCTCAAACTGGTCAAACCACTTTTTTAGCGCTTTAATTGGTTTAAACAGCAAATAACGTTATCTGATTGGCTAAGGTTTTTGTTTTCTAATAACTAGAATTTTCTTTTCTTTTAAGCGTTAAAGAAATGTAAATAAACGAGTAATAAGTATAAATAGGTCAGAAAGAAAAATAAAACAAAAAAGATGAATTCAAAAAGTAAAAGCCTACGGCACGTGGTATTCCCAAGCGGTCACCCATCTAAGTACTAACCACGCCCGACACTGCTTAACTTCCCAGATCGGACGAGATGGGGTGTGCTCAGTGTGGTATGGTCGTAGGCGTTTGAAAGCGTTTACAAGCCTTTATAAACCCTTCGGTTTGTTTAAAAAACCTATTTGCACTTAATTTACAATCGATTTGATATTTTAAAATTATTCCTTATAAAATTTTAACTTGATGTAAGTATTTTTTTATTAAAACCTTTTTTTTTTGGTGTTTTAATTACAATTACTCCCTGCAACTTTATTAAAAACTTTGTTTAAAAGATTGTTAACTATATTCTATATTTAATACTATGATAATTAGAAGTAAAGTTTATTAAGTGATTAAACTAAATAAAAAATATTGTTAAAATAAACATTTCGGTAACATGTTGTGTTTAGTTTGTTTTACTATTTCTCATTGTTCTATTTATAGATGGACTTATATATACAAGAATATTTATAGTTAGTTATAGTTTTCTAAAGAATATCTCATACTACATCAGATTTTACGAATAAATAATTTATAACTTATAATTATATAACTTATAATTATAGATTATATAATAAATATAACTTAATTTAAGGTAATAAAATATTTGACGTTTAATTTAATAACTCAACTATGTTTATGTTATAAAATGATAGTATATAATACACATACATTATAATAATATGTATAACTAGTTGTTTACTTTAAAATGAATAATTAAGTGGAAGAATTAAAAGAACTCACATTTTTGAAGAGAGCGTGGAAAACCAGAATAGTCTTTTAAAACTTTTATTAAATTATCGATAAATATAAAATACAATAGAATTAAACATATAAACGTAACTGTGGTTGCTTAGAAACTAAACAAGAAATTTTTTAATAAAATATAAAATAATTATTATATAGAAGTAAAATAAAAATAAAATAAAAGTAATATAAATTATATCTTTTAACTAAATAACAATCACGAGCAATATTAGCGCAATGTCAGAGTATGAATTTATAATAAAGGAATTGCTTCCTTGGTGTTGATACTTACCTTATTCAAATAGAATACATTTTCAGCGATCAGGCTTGTATTTATTTTAGCGCGCGTAACACAACGTTTGTGGGTTTCGGCACACTTTTGTCGATAGTGGGCGCCCCGCCTCTTAAGTACAGAAATTTCGGGAATTTTCGATTTTTGGAATTCTGACTCGACAGATCGTTTTTATTTGGTCCAGAGACCCCGTAAAAAATTTTTCAGCCCATTTGAAGCATGATGAAAAAATGTTATTTCGACCCCCTTTTTTTAGGGGTTACGGGGACATCGACCCATTTTTTGGGAATAAAAAACTCCTAGAAAAGGACCACTTTTCTTCTTTTTTCGAATTTCGACTTTTTATTTTTTTGGAAAATTTTTCTATTTTCTTTGTTTGTTCTATTATAAGGTCAAAAATATTTTTTTGAGCTTTGCAACGCATAAGGACTAACGTAAGGTAAGTTTTAAAAGATTTTTTTTTCGATAATTTTTTCTATATTTTTTGTTTGGTCCATTACAAAGTCGAAAATATTTTTTTACGGCTTCTAAACGCGTGTAGATTAACCGTAGGTAGGTTATTTCGAAATTTAAATTTTTCAATATTATTAATATTTCTGTAAATTGTTCGATTATGAGGTTTTTATGGCTCTTTCAGCACCCAATAAGTACATTAAAAAATAAAACATGAAATGAAAACATCAACTAAAATGAAAATAACATATTCTGTGAAAAAACCTACGAAAATTCTTTATGAAATTTTCTTTGTCACATAATTGGAAGCTAAGAAAAACCGGAAAATAATTCTTCTTGAGCCATTTTTTTGTATGATAAATAGTATGCAAGCTGCCGATGTCAGAAGACTGTCGACAGCCGAAAAAAAGTCTGTTAAGACTCATTGAAATTGCTCCTGTCCACGGAAATCTTTAGTAAAAGGCGAAAGATTCATTCGTGTACTGAACTGAAGCCAGAGTGATTAGCAACGGTTGCCAAGGCTTTTTCTATGGGCTTTACCATGCTACAGGTTGTGAATAAATGTATACAAACTCCCCCAGAGGGGAGGCGAGCCGATTCCGGAGGTACTGCAATACCGGACCGACTCTTGACGAGCAGGACAATAAATTGTCTGAACTGCACGTCGGTTGACAAAAAGTCGTTTGATCATGGGAAGGACGCGTGGT
>NW_028139263.1:112500-122500 GCF_965202585.1 Thalia democratica
ATTACCCGGACCTTTCGGCCTAGGGAACACACGATGATCCGGTCAGTGTAGCGCGCGTGCGGCCCCGAACATCTAAGGGCATCACAGACCTGTTATTGCTCAATCTCGTGTGGCTAAACGCCACTAGTCCCTCTAAGAAGTTGTCTCCGACCCAATGGGTCGAGCAGCTATTTAGCAAGTAAGAGTCTCGTTCGTTATCGGAATTAACCAGACAAATCGCTCCACCAACTAAGAACGGCCATGCACCACCACCCACAGAATCAAGAAAGAGCTCTCAATCTGTCAATCCTCGCTGTGTCCGGGCCGGGTGAGATTTCCCGTGTTGAGTCAAATTAAGCCGCAGGCTCCACTCCTGGTGGTGCCCTTCCGTCAATTCCTTTAAGTTTCAGCTTTGCAACCATACTTCCCCCGGAACCCAAAGACTTTGGTTTCCCGGAAGCTGCCGGACAGTTCTTAAGTTCGACACTGCCCGATCGCTAGTCGGCATCGTTTAAGGTCAGAACTAGGACGGTATCTGATCGTCTTCGAACCTCTGACTTTCGCTCTTGATTAAAGAAAACATTCTTGGCAAATGCTTTCGCAGTCGTTCGTCTTGCGCCGATCCAAGAATTTCACCTCTAACGGCACAGTACGGATGCCCCCGTCCGTTCCTATTAATCATTACCTCGTGCTCCGAAAACCAACAAAATAGAACCGAGGTCCTATTCCATTATTCCATGCAACATTATACAAGCGTAAAGCCTGCTTTGAACACTCTAATTTTTTCAAGGTAAACTTGCCGGACCACCGCAACACTCAGTTAAGAGCACCGCGAAGGCACCGACCAACAAGAACAACGAGGCCAGTGCTAGCCTTTCGACCGACCAACCTCGCCGTCCCTATATCCAACTACGAGCTTTTCAACCGCAACAACTTAAATATACACTTTTGGAGCTGGAATTACCGCGGCTGCTGGCACCAGACTTGCCCTCCAATGGATACTCGTTAAAAAGTTTAAAGTGTACTCATTCCAATTGCAGGACCTCGTACGAGGTCTGCATTGTTATTTTTCGTCACTACCTCCCCGAGCCGGGAATGGGTAATTTGCGCGCCTGCTGCCTTCCTTGGATGTGGTAGCCGTTTCTCAGGCTCCCTCTCCGGAATCGAACCCTGATTCTCCGTCACCCGTTACAACCTCGGTAGGCCGATACCGTACCGACGATAGTTGATAGGGCAGTTGCTTTAATGAGATGTCGCCAGCACTAGGCCGTGCGATCCGCAAGCTTATCCAGAGTCACCATTGTAACGACCCGAAAGCCGGTTAGTTTTGGTCTGATAAATGCGCGCCTCACGTCAGTTCGGCGCTTTACGCATGTATTAGCTCTAGAATTGCCACAGTTATCCATGTAAAAGCGTACAATCAAATGAACCATAACTGATTTAATGAGCCATTCGCAGTTTCACTGTACGTGAGCTCGTACTTACACTTGCATGGCTTAATCTTTGAGACAAGCATATGACTACTGGCAGGATCAACCAGATAACTATCCGAGGGCGTTTAAACCCGTTGCTCGACTGAGCGTTTTTACTGTATAAATACAGACCTTTTCTATCACTCGGCTTAAAAGCCTTGCGAACGTTACTGAAAGTCGGCGCCGGCCTTTTGCTGTTTAAAGCGCCAGCCCGCGTCGACTGCAGCATGCAGCTATACAACTGACTGTTCTTTCTCCCGACCAACCGTTTGCCTTCTGCCGGTTAACTCGTCAGCAGCAACACGCCATCTGTCTGCTGCAGTTACCCGCCTCGAGCCGTGCCTGCCTGCGTCGGCTACTCGTCTCGACGACTTCGCAAAGCTATAAGCCTACCGCCGCTGGACGCTTGTAGTTTTTCATACGCTGCTCCGATGCGTTTACATAGCACGTTCGCCGCCGCTGCAATAGCCGCGCCTCGGGTGCTAAACAGTAATGCTTTAAGCCCGCTTTCTCGCCAAGTCGACCGAACGCACAAACACGTCTCTCTCACTAGTGTAAAGTAATGCATACGTGTATGATGCTCAAATGTTGCTGTTGAACTTTTTTGCCGATTTTTCCCGATTTTTTTTTAATTTCTTTGTTTCTTTTCAATTTTTTTAATATTTTAAGCTTATTTATGCTACGTTTAAATGTTTTAATACTTTTTTTATACTTTATTTAATATGTTTAAAAGAAATAAATAAAAAATAATATATATAAACTACTTTTTTTAATGTTTTAAATATGTTTGTTTATTATAAATAAGCTTTATTTGTATTATTTTTTATTTAAACTTACTTTTTAAATCTTTATATTTGTTTTATCGTTTTAAGCACATTGCGATAAATATAATAAACAAAAAATTGATTAAAAATAATAATAATAAAAAAAAAAAAAAAAAAATAACATAAGCTTATTTTATATGTTTCATTTTATTTTTATTTAAACTTACTTTTCAAACCTTAATACTCGTTTTATTTTTTTAAGCAGATCGCGATAAATATAATAAACAAACAATTAAATAAAAATAAATAAAAATGAAAAAAAAAAAAAAAACATAAGCTTATTTTATATGTTTCATTTTATTTTTATTTAAACTTACTTTTCAAACCTTAATACTCGTTTTATTTTTTTAAGCAGATCGCGATAGATATAATAAACAAACAATGAAATAAAAATAATAATAATAATAATAATAAATCATAAGCTTATTTTGTACGTTTCATTTTATTTTATTTAAAACTTACAATTTAAACTTTTGTATTTGTTCTATTCTTTTAAGCACATCGCGATAAATATAATAAGCAAACAATTAAATAAAAATAATAACAAATAAATAAAACAATACGGCTAAACTATAAAAAGAAAACTAAATAACTGATAAATACTTGTAAAACATTATTTGAAACATGTATTTTGAAACACAACACGATTGATTTATATTTGATAATATATTTTTAATTTGTGTAGTTCATTTAAAGTAGTCTCCCTTTTTGCTTCTGGTTTTATTAGAGTTATATATAACAATAAATGATGTAGTTTATTTAAAGTAGTCTCCCTTTTTGCTTCTGGTTTTACTTGAGTTACATAACGTTAAATAAACATACTTAATAAACGTAACCATCAATACTGTCATTTTAATAAAACTAAGTACAAATACATTGAATTAACATAGAACTTTAAAAAGCCTTTGCTAGTATCTGTTGGTAACAGTAAATAACCTATTATGACTCACAATACAAGAGTGCGAAATTTATTTTTCATTTGATTTTTCAGGTATTTATTTATTTGTGGAAATAAACTTTTTTATTACATTAGAAACTAATTGAATTTTTCCTATAACTATACCTATTATTATATTTAGTATGCTTAAAAGTAATAAAATGAAACGTCGCGATTATATAATAAACAAACAATCAAACAAACAAAGAAATAAAATAAAAAACTATTTTTTTAAACTTATATTTCAACTATATGTCTTATTTTATTTTCATTTAAACTTACTTTAAACCTCTGTATTTGTTATATATATTTAAACACAATACGATTAAACTATAAGACAAACAACAACATAAAATAATCACATTAATAAATACACTAAGCAAATAGCTAGAATAAATATAAATAGTTCAATATATACAATATATTTCTTCCATTTTTAAGTTACTTGTTAAACATATTTATTTAAACATGTTTCTTTAGAATATAAAACTAACAGTTCTACAAATAAAGAAATTAAAAAGCCAATACACATAACACTAACTTTTCATAAATTAGATATGCAAATATGAACAAAATAATAACTAAATTGTAAAGCTTTTGTAAACTGTAAACTTATAAACTTATAATAATAATTGCATATTCACTATTCACAATAGCTTTTTATTTAGTACACAACTGGTCTGTAAGTTGTGTAGTTTATTGAAAGTATAATCCCGTTTTGCTTCTGGTTTAAATAAAGTTATACAACACATACTAAAGTAAATTAAATAAAGTAATTCACTACTATCTATTAAATACATTAATTTAAATTAAAGTGAACTTTGAACTTATAATAATAATTGCATATTCACTATTCAGAATTGCTTTAAATTTAGTACACAACTGGTCTGTAAATTGTGTAGTTTATTGAAAGTATAATCCCGTTTTGCTTCTGGTTCAAATAAAGTTATACAACACTTACTAAAGTAAATTAAATAAAGTAATTCACTACTATCTATTAAATAAAACCAATTTAAAAAATACATTAATTTAAATTAAAGTGAACTTTGAACTTATAATAATAATTGCATATTCACTATTCAGAATTGCTTTAAATTTAGTACACAACTGGTCTGTAAATTGTGTTGGTTCTATTCAAGTACTCTCCTTGTTTGTTTTGTTTTAGTTGTATTTATTTTTAGATACTAGCACATTCAATACACATAATAAAGTAAACCAAATAAACTCTATTAATTTAAACTAAGTACAAATACATTAAGTTAATACAAAACTTTAAAAAGCTTTTGCTAGTATCTGTTGGTAACAGTAAATAACTTATTATGACTCACAATACAAAAGTGCAAAATTTATTTTCGTTTGATTTTTCAAGTAGCTACGCTTTTATTTGTTTATGGACAAAAAGACTTTAAAGTTTTAGTATAAATGACTAATTGTATTAATTTTAACTCAGAAAATTGTACTCTACAAGATGGTGCCATTATTTTTTCGATATCTCAACCTGGTCAAACCACTTTTTTAGCGCTCTAATTGGTTTAAACAGCAAATAACGTTATCTGATTGGCTTACGTTTTTATTTGCTAATAACTAGAATTTACTTTTCTTTTAAGCGTTAAAGAAATGTAAATAAACGAGTAATAAGTATAAATAGGTCAGAAAGAAAAATAGTACAAAAAAGATGAATTCAAAAGGCAAAAGCCTACGGCACGTGGTATTCCCAAGCGGTCACCCATCTAAGTACTAACCACGCCCGACACTGCTTAACTTCCCAGATCGGACGAGATGGGGTGTGCTCAGTGTGGTATGGTCGTAGGCGTTTGAAAGCGTTTACAAGCCTTTATAAACCCTTCGGTTTGTTTAAAAAACCTATTTGCACTTGATTTACAATCGATTTGATATTTTAAAATTAATCCTTATAAAATTTTAACCTGAATTAACCTTTTTTTTTCTTTTTTTTATCAACAGTTACTCCCAAACTGTACTAAAACTGTATTGTAACTGTACAAAAGTGTTTGTTTAAATAATTGCTATCTATAAATTACCTAAGACCAGGACAAGTAGAAGTAAAGTTTATTGAATTATTAAACTAAATAAATAAAATAAAATCGTAAAATAAAATAATACAATATGTTTACAATTTGTCATTGATCTATCCATTTATGTTATTGCATTACAAATACAAACATTGCATACATTCAAGAGTATTATTCATCAATCTTTTCAATATAATAAGTTTTAAATTTATATTTATATATATATTTATTTTTAAATAATTCCTGACATTTTAGACTACCTGAGATTTTTTTTTAATTAAATTAATTTTAGTAATTAAATACTTGACGTTCTAGTTTTTTTAATTTGATAACTCAACTATGTTTATTTTTTTTTTACTAATTTTAAAATTATTATTATACAATATATTTGTTATATTATATTTATTTTATTACTTAAACTTATTATATACATTTAATATATAATATTATTAAATAATTTTATTAACGAATTAAAAACAAAATATTATTATTTTATTATTATTATATTATTAACTTAGTGTTTTATTTTAAAGATATATTAAAAAACTAAACAGATATTACCCCTAAAAAATTTTGTTAATAATATATAAAAAGTACTCAAATTCAGATTCGGAAATATATATACTGTTTTTTTTCATCAATATTGCAGGTCTGCGTAGCCGGGGGCTGTAATCTAGCTGCCAGCAGGCCTGAAATGGTGGCCACTATTGTTCAATGTTCAACTTCAAATTCTTTGAGATTATACTGTACTATCTATCTATCTATCTAACAAATCTATCTAACAAATGTTGTTCAATCTAGGTTGTGGGTACTTGGGTCGAGTAATGCCTTTGACTTACAATCTGTTGTGGATTGTCAATATTCCTCTATCTATCAATAAACAAATCTATCTAATAAATGTTGTTCAATCTAGGTTGTGGGTACTTGGGTCGAGTAATGCCTTTGACTTACAATCTGTTGTTGATTGTCAACATTCCTCTATCTATCAATAATGATTATATTCAATATTAAATGTTGATTAATTCAGTTGTAAGAAAACCAGTGCGCTGGTTAGGTTGGGTAAGGCCTTCGACTTACAATCTTGGGGATTATCAACGTTCATCACAAGTACAGTAACGATCTCATTGAATTTCCAGTTGGAACATTGGATTGTAGTGGTGGCCTACTCTTTTTTGCCTAGTTTGACAAACTATTGTATATATATTGTATAACTTTATTTGTATTATTTTTTATTTAAATTACTACTTATTATTAAAGAATTAAATTTTCTCCATTGTTTTCTCCATCGCGAACATTAAAAAAAAAACTATGTATTTGAACTAATGCTTATTTTATATGTTTTGTTTTATTTTTATTCAAACTTACTTTAAACCTCTGTATTTTTTATACAATAAGATTAAACTATATAACAGAAAAATAATTAAATAATCAAACTATTGAATAAGCAGTTAATTAGTGTGTTTTTTTTAGGCTTCTTTCATTTTTAACTTACTTGTTAACCATATTTCTTTTATTAAAGTATAAAACTAACAGTTACTAAAATAAAATAATCATAAAGTCAATACACAAAACACTAACTTTTTATAGTTTAAATATGCAAACATGAATATAGTTATGAAGTAAAGTTATTCAAAGCTTATAATAATGAAGCTTTTGTATAATATTTCAATTACAGTGAACTTTAAGTAAGATAAGTTTTTTTTTTGTAATAACTACAAAATTGGTATTTTAGTTTATTATTAGTAACTAAATATTTATATTTATTATATTTAAAAAAAAACTTCTATACTAACTCTAATTTCAAAGCATATTAAAACATACAAATTTTACCAACTAAATATTTATTTTTATTTTTATTATTATAACTTTCAAACATAAGCTTGTATACCTTATATACCTATATACCTCATATAGTAGGCTTGACATAACATTATTTAATTCTTTTTGTTTGAAATAAACTCATTTAGTTATTAGTAAATTACAACATAAATGTTTATAACAATAAAACTAAGATTTAGCTTTTGAGTTAGTAAACTTTGATAGTTTTCTTTTAAAAGTTTAATAGTCCTTATTTAAGTTCAAACAAAATTGCTATATATTTAATACACATACAAAAGTAAACTAAGTAAACGTAACTCAATAGTCTCTTTTAAGTAAAAGTAATTACAAATACATTAAGTTAATACAAAACTTTAAAAAGCTTTTGCTAGTATCTGTTGGTAACAGTAAATAACTTATTATGACTCACAATACAAAAGTTCAAAATTTATTTTTGTTTGATTTTTCAAGTAGCCAGGCTTTTAGTTGTTTGTGGACAAAAAGACTTTTAAGTTTTAGTATAAAAGACTAATTGTATTAATTTTAACTCAGAAAATTGTACTCTACAAGATGGTGCCATTATTTTTTCGATATCTCAAACTGGTCAAACCACTTTTTTAGCGCTTTAATTGGTTTAAACAGCAAATAACGTTATCTGATTGGCTAAGGTTTTTGTTTTCTAATAACTAGAATTTTCTTTTCTTTTAAGCGTTAAAGAAATGTAAATAAACGAGTAATAAGTATAAATAGGTCAGAAAGAAAAATAAAACAAAAAAGATGAATTCAAAAAGTAAAAGCCTACGGCACGTGGTATTCCCAAGCGGTCACCCATCTAAGTACTAACCACGCCCGACACTGCTTAACTTCCCAGATCGGACGAGATGGGGTGTGCTCAGTGTGGTATGGTCGTAGGCGTTTGAAAGCGTTTACAAGCCTTTATAAACCCTTCGGTTTGTTTAAAAAACCTATTTGCACTTAATTTACAATCGATTTGATATTTTAAAATTATTCCTTATAAAATTTTAACTTGATGTAAGTATTTTTTTATTAAAACCTTTTTTTTTTGGTGTTTTAATTACAATTACTCCCTGCAACTTTATTAAAAACTTTGTTTAAAAGATTGTTAACTATATTCTATATTTAATACTATGATAATTAGAAGTAAAGTTTATTAAGTGATTAAACTAAATAAAAAATATTGTTAAAATAAACATTTCGGTAACATGTTGTGTTTAGTTTGTTTTACTATTTCTCATTGTTCTATTTATAGATGGACTTATATATACAAGAATATTTATAGTTAGTTATAGTTTTCTAAAGAATATCTCATACTACATCAGATTTTACGAATAAATAATTTATAACTTATAATTATATAACTTATAATTATAGATTATATAATAAATATAACTTAATTTAAGGTAATAAAATATTTGACGTTTAATTTAATAACTCAACTATGTTTATGTTATAAAATGATAGTATATAATACACATACATTATAATAATATGTATAACTAGTTGTTTACTTTAAAATGAATAATTAAGTGGAAGAATTAAAAGAACTCACATTTTTGAAGAGAGCGTGGAAAACCAGAATAGTCTTTTAAAACTTTTATTAAATTATCGATAAATATAAAATACAATAGAATTAAACATATAAACGTAACTGTGGTTGCTTAGAAACTAAACAAGAAATTTTTTAATAAAATATAAAATAATTATTATATAGAAGTAAAATAAAAATAAAATAAAAGTAATATAAATTATATCTTTTAACTAAATAACAATCACGAGCAATATTAGCGCAATGTCAGAGTATGAATTTATAATAAAGGAATTGCTTCCTTGGTGTTGATACTTACCTTATTCAAATAGAATACATTTTCAGCGATCAGGCTTGTATTTATTTTAGCGCGCGTAACACAACGTTTGTGGGTTTCGGCACACTTTTGTCGATAGTGGGCGCCCCGCCTCTTAAGTACAGAAATTTCGGGAATTTTCGATTTTTGGAATTCTGACTCGACAGATCGTTTTTATTTGGTCCAGAGACCCCGTAAAAAATTTTTCAGCCCATTTGAAGCATGATGAAAAAATGTTATTTCGACCCCCTTTTTTTAGGGGTTACGGGGACATCGACCCATTTTTTGGGAATAAAAAACTCCTAGAAAAGGACCACTTTTCTTCTTTTTTCGAATTTCGACTTTTTATTTTTTTGGAAAATTTTTCTATTTTCTTTGTTTGTTCTATTATAAGGTCAAAAATATTTTTTTGAGCTTTGCAACGCATAAGGACTAACGTAAGGTAAGTTTTAAAAGATTTTTTTTTCGATAATTTTTTCTATATTTTTTGTTTGGTCCATTACAAAGTCGAAAATATTTTTTTACGGCTTCTAAACGCGTGTAGATTAACCGTAGGTAGGTTATTTCGAAATTTAAATTTTTCAATATTATTAATATTTCTGTAAATTGTTCGATTATGAGGTTTTTATGGCTCTTTCAGCACCCAATAAGTACATTAAAAAATAAAACATGAAATGAAAACATCAACTAAAATGAAAATAACATATTCTGTGAAAAAACCTACGAAAATTCTTTATGAAATTTTCTTTGTCACATAATTGGAAGCTAAGAAAAACCGGAAAATAATTCTTCTTGAGCCATTTTTTTGTATGATAAATAGTATGCAAGCTGCCGATGTCAGAAGACTGTCGACAGCCGAAAAAAAGTCTGTTAAGACTCATTGAAATTGCTCCTGTCCACGGAAATCTTTAGTAAAAGGCGAAAGATTCATTCGTGTACTGAACTGAAGCCAGAGTGATTAGCAACGGTTGCCAAGGCTTTTTCTATGGGCTTTACCATGCTACAGGTTGTGAATAAATGTATACAAACTCCCCCAGAGGGGAGGCGAGCCGATTCCGGAGGTACTGCAATACCGGAC
>NW_028139263.1:125000-127500 GCF_965202585.1 Thalia democratica
TTCTCGAGTCCCTCCGTTCTCAACAGCTTGTGACTTTTCTTTGCCCAAGCTCCTCGCCAGTTCAGCGCGATTCCTCCTACTTCCACCTGCAAAGGGCCGTGATCTGGCCCACCTATAAAACGGTTATTTACCCATTCCAACACGGGTATAACGCTATACTTATCGGTCTTCTCGTCGTGGGCCTCTTCCAGGTCACGACGATCGCTCACTATCGTTGGGTCCAGGATTAGGACCCGGTGTAACTTACTATGGTAAGCCACTATATCAGGCTTGAAACCTGTGGGAATTGCTTTAATACGCGGTTCAATCGTTACTTCGAAGTCTCTCTTAATGAGAGCCTTCCGTATCATATCGACTACACGGTTGTGTCGCTTTTCGCGGAATCCTTGGGTCTTTGCGCACTTGCTCGCTATGTGATTCAAAGTGAATCTGCAAGGCGCTTCGAACCCGTCGCCTCTACTGCACCCGAATGGGCAGATAGGCGGAGCTTTATTTTCACCATGCCGTGCTGTTCTTGCCGGCGTTTTAAGGGTACTCGCTCGCGTCTGGATTAGTTCGATCCAACGACGGCTTTCGAGGTCCTCAGGGGGACTACGAACCCATGCGCTTTTATATGCGCTGCTGTCGTGATCCCTGAGGCCTCTGCCGTCCAGGGATTCCCACATGTCTGCCTCGTCATCTACGAGGCCAACATGTTGTTCGGTCATAGACTCTAGTAGAGTCTGTACATTCGCGTCATCTGAGTATCGGCTGCCGGAGAGTCGTTTGAATACTCTATTCCGGCGCGTTATAGTGACGCTAGCGATTCTGGGAATTCCCAGTCCGCCGAACCTAATTCCCGCGTGTATCATAGCACTCGGGAAGTCGTTTGGTAATTTCAGCCAGTTACGCACGGCCTTCCTTACCTCTGTGTCGATAGGCGTCATCGCTGTGTGGGACATTTGAGAATGAGTCGTCCCATACAGGATCTTCGGGATGAGGTGAGTTCTGAGCACCTCCATCTTTTGATACGCCCTAAGTGGCGATTTACTTATGTTGTTGATCTCATTAGACCAACTCATTTTGCAAAGGCGCTTACCAGTCGCCTTTACACAAATTCCTAAGTACTTGTACGCCCCGTCCGAATTCATGTTCGGGATTCGCGTACCGTTCAATTTGATGGTCGGTTCCACTGCTATGTAGAACGTGTGGTCCCTCGCGCTGAATTTTATATGTGCGGCTTTGCATTTGCAAGGGTTAATCTCGAGACCATATGGTTTGAGTCGCCTTTCGAGGACCGCGATCCTCTCTTGCAACTCTTTGGCGCCATTCGCGAAGACCACTAGGTCGTCAGCGAATGCTAAGTAGTTCACCGTGCCATTTCCATATGGCACCTTACCATTGAAGCCTTTTAGGGCTTCATCTAACACTAGATTAAATAGTGTGGGTGACATAGGGTCACCTTGAAGAACGCCGCGTTCTATCGCTATTCTCTCTTCGCGCGTTAGGTATGCACCATTGCCATGGTACATTTGCGTTATAACTCTGATAATCTTGCGCGGAATACCGCGCGCTACCAACACCTCCACCATTTTAAGGTGGTTCACGCTATCGAAGGCCTTCCGGAGATCGATCCATGCGATCGATATATCGTGGTTGAGTTCCGTCGAACGCTTCAAAACGTCCGACAGGATCCTCAGGTTAGTTGAGCAACCCTCAACTCCTGCCTTAAAGCCCCGCTGGGCTTCATTGGTCGGAACCCGGGCAATCCTTCGATTCAGGATTCCCGAGAACAGTCTAATGACTATTGAGCCTACTGAAATTGGTCTGAAGTCTTTGGGGTGTGTTGCCCCGTCAGACTTTGGGATAAGCACCATGCGGTACCGCTTTAGTGCTTTGGGAATTGCTCCCACCGTTAGGAACCGATTGAACCATGAGACCAGGACTTTTGTCCCTATCTCCTTAAGCCTCTCTTTCGAGAGTTTGTCTATGCCCGTTGCTGAATTGTTATTCAGCTGTCTAATCTGTTCCGCCACATCGGCGGCGTCGATGGCCTCTGCCATCCATTCGTATTCCTCTCTTGGATTGAACACTAGCGATGCTAAGTGCTCGGAGGGGTTGATGGAAGTCCCTGTGGGCTCCCTGTATATTTCCCTCCAGAACTCAAGGCTGCCTTCGGGTTTGCCCAATCTTTCGAATATGGGCTTACCCTCCAGCAGGATGCCAACCGCTTTCTTCCGGTTCGTCCGGAAGAGTTTCAATAGCGCACAACGTTCCGTGCGTTTACGTTCTCGTTTGGACATCTTACGCTTTGGTGCGCAAGAGTTGTTATGTTCAACTTTTATTACTTTAGTCAGTCCATGAACTTTCATGAACTCGTTATAATCTCGGTTGAGCTCTTTGAGCTCTTCCGTTTTGGGAATCACGTCATCTGCTAGCAGACGACTTTTCTTAGCCCCGGTTGGGATTAGTGCTGCGGTCGCACTTCTCCTAGTAGTTCTAGGAGTTCGATTAAATTGGT